>NC_090189.1:16826125-16837276 GCF_024679245.1 Pseudorasbora parva | reverse complement strand
TGTTCAAAAACATTGTATCATAGATTCTAGCAAATACCAAAAGATAAAAAATCAAAACCCGACAGCCTCTGCTATAAATCTTATAATGGGCCGAGGTTAGATCTTCCATCAGAACAACAATCCAAAACAAACATCAAAATCAACACACACAAAAATGAAGCTTCTGTCATGACCGTCCCAGTTTCCTGACCTGAACCCTGTAGATAATAAGTGGCTGAACTGAAGAGAAGAAGCGCCAGCATGGATCTGGGAATCTGAAGGATCTGGAGAGATTCAGTACGGAGGAATGATCTCTGATCTCTTGTCAGGTGTTCTCCAAACTCATAAGGCATTATAGAAGAAGACTCAGCTGTTATCTTGGAAAAGGAGGTTGCACAAAGTATTTAATTAAAGGGTTCCAACAATTGTGGCCAACGTGTTTTGGAGAAAAGCATTTATTCATAATGTGATTTATCCCCCATTTTCAATTATTTTACTTTAATGAAAGGTTAGAATTTTGTGAATTTTTTGAATAAAAGATCAAAAGGATAAACAATGCAGATTTATTTTTACAGCCATATTTGATCATATTTACCAGGGGTACCAACAATTTTGACCACCACCACCAATATAACCGTGCCCTATGTATCACCACAAAAATATATGTGTTTATGTGTGTGTGTGTATATATATATATATATATATATATATATATATATATATATATATATATATATATATATTATATATATACTAAAATATTTTTGCATAATGATGTCTAAACTGCATACCGGTAATTAACGACTAACGTCCAAAAATTTCAGTCATCATTTACTCATGTTCACGTCATTCCAAACCATAACATCTCCTATCTTCTGTGGAACACACAAAGTCTTTCTTAGTATGGACATAAAAAGTATTAACACATCCTTATTTTGTATTTATCTGAAGGAAGGAAACTCAGAAACAGAGAAAAAACTTTATTGTATTTGATTGTAAAACTGCACAATTTAAGGAATAATTGATGTCTGTAGGCTGTAGCACAAATGAAGGGACGATACACACTTCCCACCATTTGTGTATGCCCTAGGCAGTAGGGCATATAGGTTATTATCATAAAAAGTAAGCAGGCTAAAATGAACAAAAAATCCCATACTCTGATTTTCCTTTTAAGTCTACTTCTGTTTTGGGGGCAATGAAGTTCCATTGATGAAGGCATGTTAAGCGTACAGTCTGTCTCTTGTCAATGTCTGCTTCAGGACAATCCGTTCTGACAGAGCCATCCGTTTACAGTTGCTAGTTATTGATCTGATTTTCAAGACATCACACCAGGCAGTTTCCTGCAGCATGCTAACAAAAACACTCAGGTACGATCAAAAAGCCCACACGACATGCGAGAGCTCATCGGCACCCAGCGGAAAGCCGCGTCTTCCCACACGCTCGTGCGCGCGCTCTTTGGAGACGGCTAGTTTCTGAGAGAGTTAAGGGGCTTTTGCGTCTGAAGAAATCAGCCAGAGCTTGCATTAAGGTAGATGAAATCTTATGATGTGTGGTGGGTGAATGGTTTGTTTGTGTCATTAAGAAGCAGGAAAGCAAACAGCGTGAACTTGCTGTGTGTACTGTCTGAGGAAAGGCAAGATTAAGGGATGTTCAGAGACCTTCGTCTGTCAAAACTTCAAAGTTGCCATAGGCTCTCCTTGTTCTGCCGGCGTAGCAACCAAATCGCAAAAACTCAGCAGCCTCTGAGGCTGTCAGAGGCCTCCTGACACCCCCTTTATCAGGTGTACAGAGCTATAATGCCATCCCAGATAAATAAACCAAAACTGCTGGGAACACTGGCTCCCTCTTTTAGGCTACTGAACGTAGCAACGCTACTAAATTAAAAGGGGTCATGACATGGATGTAATTATTTTAAATCACCATGAAGCAGAAGTTGCTACTGCTTGAAACTTCACGAACATGAAAAATGTAGGGTGGGAATTGATTTTTCCATCAGAAATGATTGGATGATTGTGGTTTGCTACTACTGTGATCTCATGTGAGTGACAAAATATTTGAATTCAAGAATAATATCAAGTAATAATCGAAAAATAATTTATAATACTACAATATTGCATAAAATTTATACATTTGTCCATGCTGTCATCCTAATCAAGTTCATTCATTTTTTTTAAATAAAATATTTTTTATAAATGATAAACTAAACAATTTTAAATGTATTTAAAAATAAAATTAAAAATAATAATATAAAGTATATATTTTAAAAAATGCTTCAAAGTAGTTACCAATTTGTGTTAAGATTAAAATGTTTCTATAAAATCCATATAAAATAAAAAATAATATGGATTTCTTATGAAAGGATATGGAGTCACACACACACACACACACACACACACACACACACACACACACACACACACACACACACACACACACACACACACACACACACACACACACACACACACACACACACACACACGTATACTACTTTTATCATGTTTTTTATGTAGATCTTGTTAGTAGCTTGTAGTGTAGCAAACTATTTTTCTCAAGTTAGCTACTTTAATTTTTGAGAAGCTTGTATCTTAGCAAGCAACACTACATAAGTAGCTTGCAACACAGTACTGATAATACAGTAGTGTATTTGTATAGCTACATTTCCGAGAAAAGAACATAAATATACAAAACTAATTTAATCAAAATATTCTAATTTTAAGAGATAAACTGAGTACAGTCCCCATTTGAATCACCTGGTGGCTCATTGCATGCATGTCTTGCAGCGCAGGATTAAATGGCACAGGATGAGCTTGTGCAAACAGTGCTGTCATGTTGCCTTTTCTTCACCGACAGATCAGATGCATTGTGAGAACGGAGGAAAACATCTGGAGGAGACAGATGGAAGAAACGAGAGAGAAAAGAGGCAGATAAATACAACCAGCTCCGTTTGGTGGACCCATTCAGACCACGTTAAGGATTTTGCTGTCTTCCGTTCAAAACGCACACATGGGACAGGACAGAGAATACATTTCACAAATGCATCTTTTAAATGAGAAACAAAAGACAAGAGGTAAGACAGCAAAATAATATGCAGCATCATAAGTGAAGTCCCATAAGTCTCCTCCTCTCTTCACCGAAGGATGAACAGAAACAGTCTCTGAAATGTGTTTTTTGGATTCTGCGTTGATACGTTTTGTTTCATTTCTGATTTGCTCTGTGCAGGCGAAGGGATAAGAAGCTGTTTACATTTGAAGCGGAGATCTGTCTGGCGGATTTTCGCAACGAACTGAAATCTCGCACAACAAAACTCGTCCCTTTCAGAATGCAAAAGTAGCCCAATCCCATTTTAGAGGCGACGCCACTGAGTTTATATGCTGATGATAGCAGCTGCACTTCCTCCTATAGATCTACGAGTGCAAATAAAAAGGAAAAGAGAGGGTAGGGGGTGCTGGATAAGGCTTTTCAGAGAGCGGCCGCAAAAAGGAAGACCGTAAGGCAAATTAATTTTATTTCCTTTAGAAAAGTGTGGTATACCAATGGGGGTCCCTGTAACTTGTGAAAATTAAAAGAGACGGATTCAAACTGTCCAATTTCCACATCAAACAAACGTTGGCTCTCTGCTCCTGGAGAAAGTGCTTCATACAGCACACATCCCTCCCCCCATTCCCCATCCCAAACCCGCTCCGCTCTCCAACCTGAACCACCAACACATTTTCTGAACACTCGCAGTATTCTCGGTTTCCTTATTAATCCCACTCTCTAATTCCCCTAAGCACTGTACTGGTTACACTAGCCACTGTCTCTCCCCTGTCTAATTATACCCTTGTGAGTCTATTAATCAACCTGTGAATTATTTAAGAAGGAGAAATCTTCTGTCTGTAACTGACTTTGACAGAGGGGGGAAAGCGAGGGAGGGCCAAGGTAGAGGATGGAGCGAGAGAGAGAGAGAGAGAGAGAGAGAGAGAGAGAGAGAGAGAGAGAGAGAGAGAGAGAGAGAGAGAGAGAGAGAGAGAGAGAGAGAGAGAGAGAGAGAGAGAGAGAGAGAGAGAGCATAGTATGGAGGGGGTAGGAGAGAAGAGAAAAAGAAATACGGAATGAGGGTCTACCGTCCTGGTGCGTCCCCGAGGACTGAAGCTGGTGCAGCTCTCTGGCACTGAAACGAGGCAGATCCTCGTCAAAATACACTTTATGTTTGTTTTTTTTTACCCTCAATCCGCATAAGTTTTCATCACAAACATGAATTCATGAATATATGTAGCAGTACAGAAATAAAGAGGGTTGGGAACAGGAGGGAACATAGAGAAGGAGAGAAATGAAGGCAAAGAAGTGAAATTTCTATTACGGGGGAATTTACCACTTTCCGGTGTTTGACATCGAGACTCTCTTGTCCCCGTTATCCAGGCATTATGGTAATGGTTAGTGTTTTTTACAACGTTTCTGTGCGTATACTCATAAAGCTGAGAGAAAGAGAAAGAGTTTAATGACTCCCCATTGCCGTTACCGTCCACGCTGAGCTGCCCAGGGCCGGAAGAAGCCGCTTTTAAAGTAAGATCATCATTATTTTTTCGACTGCGGTGTGTTCTCTGTTGGCCCCTACCTGCCAATTCCAGAATACTAATGAATGAGGTATTAGGTAAATAAATAAGACTGAGTGTGTGCCAGCCCACATCATTCTGCAGTACGAGATGTTAAAGAGTCTGTTTGTGTCTGTCAAAGGTTGTGCAGGTACGTTTGTTGCCGTTGTCTCCCTTTATGTGTGTCGGGTTAAAGTAAGCTCCTCTCATTAGGACCTGAGCAGCGCTGGCTGTCGGTGGCTGAAGCTCACCGCTCTCTGCGGGATGTTTATTAAATTAATAAAAAGTAGCTTGCGGCGAACGGAACATAGGAAAGCCCCGGGTACAGCTGTGATTGGCACCCTCGGCCGGCCCGCTCTCTCTCAGGAGGCCAACGGCATTTGCTTTAACTAACCGGCCGTGACTGAGGGCGCAAGCTGACATGTCTCTCTCTCTCTCTCTCTCTCTCTCTCTCTCTCTCTCTCTCTCTCTCTCTCTCTCTCTCTCTCTCTTCTCTCTTCTCTCTCTCTCTCTCTCTCTCTCTCTCTCTCTCTCTCTCATACCTCTTTCATTGTGAAAGGCCTCAGAATGCACTGGGAAGCCACAGTGACATTCGAGGGAAAGAAAACAACAGAGAGTAGCCTGTATTGTACTATATATATAGTTCAAAGTTTTGAAGAGAAGATGCTGATTGGTCAAAAACATTAATTCCACTTGAAGTCAGTGTTGAAGGAAACTCTTCAACTGCACTATGTCTCAGCAGAAATAACTGCAATGCAGGAGTCACATATGGGTGCGGGAAAAGGTATGTGATCCCTTTGAATTGCCTAGAATTGTACTTGTGAATTTGATTTAAACTAAGTCACAAGACTCATCTGTCATTATTAAGAAAAAAACACACAAGAAAAACCTGTCATTAATATGTCCCCTTTATTGTTACTCTTAAATTTGTATGCCATTCTGAAAACTGATTTTGTTTAACAATGTTTTGGACCCCCTGATTTTTCATTGTATAGAAATTATTTTTAACATTCTTCAAATATATACTATATTGCCAAAGGACATGGGACAACCCTCCAAACATTGATCAGGTGTTCCAATAACTTCCATGGCCACAGGTGTATAAAATCAAGCACCTAGGCTCTCAGGAGCTCAGTGAATTTAAGCGTGGTACCGTGATAGGTTGCCACCTGTGCTAGAAGTCCATTTGTGAAACTTCCTCAATACTAAATATTCCAACGCTCAACTGTTATTAGTATTATAACAAAATGGTAGCAATGTGAACAACAGCAACTCCAGCTACGAAGTGGCAGGCCATGTAAAAAATTACAGAGTGGGGTTCAGCGCATGCTGAGGCGCACAGTGCGCAGACGTCGGCAACTTTCTGCAGAGTCAGTAGCTATAGACCTCCAAACTTTGTGTGGCCTCCAAAAACAGTGTTTAGAGAGCTTCATGGAAAGTGTTTCCACAGCTGAGAAGCTGCATCCAAGCCTTACGTCACCAAGTGCAATGCAAATCGTCAGATGCAGTGGTGTAAAGCACACCGCCACTGGACACTAGAGCAGGGGAGACTTGACCTCTGGAGTGATGAATCACACTTCCTCTGTCTGGCAACCCATGGACAAGTCTGTGTTTTGCGGGTACCGCAGAGAACTGTATTGTGCCAAGTGTAAAATTTGGTGGTGGTGGTGGTGGTGGGGGGGTGTTGGTGTGAGGTTGTTTTTTCAGGGTTGGGCTTGACCCCTTAGTTCCAGTGAAAATAACTTAATTTGAAGAGAATTTGGACAATTTCATGCTCCCAAATTTGTGGAGAACAGTTTTGGGATGGCCCCTTCCTGTTCCCAACATGACTGCACAGCAGTGCAGAAAGCAAGGTCCATAAAGACATGGATGAGCAAGCTTGGTGTGGTGGAACTTGACTGGCTTGCACAGTCATGACTTCAACCCAATGAGGGTGAGTACATTTAATGACAGCATTTTCAGTTTAAGGTCATGACAAAACATTGGGTTGAGTTGAGGTCAGTACAGGAAAACGTACAGTATTTTTTCCTGCAGCTGCTCTTTAAATCCAGCAAGAAAATCCACATGAAATGGTTTTAATGAAATATAAACACTCACATGCAAAGATGTCCTAGTTAGATGAATTGCAATTAGTCACACTATGATATTTACTACTATCCTTTTAGTGCAAAAAGTGTGTGCCTTGCTTTGACTGGGGATCCCGTCTTAGGAGCATCTTCAAACAGACTACATTAGCGTAATTCTCCTGAAAGACAAATTATGAAATGTATAATCAACTACTTTAATTGTTTTCAAAATAAACAATAACATAATCCAGACAATGGGCTTACTGCTCTCAAAGGAGAGAAGACAAAGGGGGTTTATTTGCATGTTAACTTTTTACTAAGAATCGTCATAGGCTGTATATAAAACAAAGAATTTCATGCAGCCGATATTCATGTGCAAATTTCAGCTGCATGTTTGTACCCAACACATTATTATTTCATCAGGGGCCCCCACGGGTTTCCGCGGTACGTTATTCTTGCATCCCTGTGGAAGCAAAAAGTCTCTGTCCTCCTTTAGGACCTCTTGAGTGTGTTTACTCTCAGTTGGAAGACTCTAAGCGGGCCACAATTTTGCAAAGAGAGAACTCATTAAATGCTAAGACACCAGTTGTGACCAGTGTTAGCCACAGTAATTGCATGTACACTGTCCAAGTTGACGCTTGCTGGCTCTCAAGCCAACATCAGGCATTACAGTCAATTAGCAGGCCTTAGCAAATGCTTTGAGGTGTGGGAACAAGTTCTCATAAACCACAACAGTTATGAGGAAAAACAGTATCCTGGTTGGCAGCATGTTTGGCCATATATGGTTGGGGGGGGGGGGGGGGAAGAGCTATTCCAAGCCTTTTAAACCCTTAACAAACTGAGACAAACAAATCCAAACAGCAGCAAATGCACAGAGCAAAACACACTCATTAATACAGAAAGCGAGAGCAATGAGCCAAACAAAGATGCCCTGATAAAAGTGAATACATGCATCCAGATTGACTATTCTCTAACTCTGGCAAACATACTTTTTTCACAGGCTAAGAATATGAAATTACGGTGTTGCTAATGTACTCCCAAAATTATTTGATCAGTGGTGATTTCAAATGTTCAATGTTAAAAAAAAAACTTATTTTAAAATAAAAATGTATGTTGCTTCTAAAGCTGCTAAGAAGCCTACTATAAATTAATAAAAATGTTACAATTATTATAAAAAAAAAAATACAAGATTATTATTGCTACATTATTAAGAGTCTCTCTGTGAAACTTGTCATAAAAAATGTTAAGACACTTCGTAATTCCATCATATTTTCTTTTTGTTGGCTTACCGCAAGGAATATTCAACATACACTACCGTTCAAAAGTTTGGATCAGTAAGATTTTTTTGTTTTTGAAATTATTAAAAAAAATTTACTACCTTTTAAAATAACCACTTTCTATTTGACAGTTTTTCACAATTGCTTAAATACTAAAGGCCATTTTCTGAATGTCTAAACTCCATATCCATAGTCTAAACTCATTTGTTGAATTAATCACAAAACCTTAAAGAAGTTCAGGGTGTTAGACACCATTTTCAAATCTAATGCACTGTTTTTCAAAACTCTAAATATATTTTCGCTAACTAAAACATACCGTAATTGTGTTGGAAAATGGTAAACATGAGAGGCAAAAGTTAAGAATAGTTGTCATTGTTTACACACAAAACTATTCACAATTGTTCACACTTATCTCTAATGGTTTGAAATGATACAGGTCACAGTGAACAGGAGGCACCAGTGAACTGAATGTTGATACCAACAATAAACAGTCTGAAAAGGAGAAGAGGAAGAGTATGTGTAAGAGAGAGCAAGGTGTGTCAAGGCTGGATTTGGCACAGAAGAGGGTTTTTCCCTTTGCCTGGCAAGAGACGACATTGCCTGAGATGTGGACAGAGTCCTCAGGTGACTTTGATTTTGCAGTTGCACAACTTTTTTGATTGTTCTGTAACATGCTTTTTTTTTTCTTTTTTTTTTAGTTTTCTTTGTCCTTCTGGGCTTTTGCATTGGGACTACTATATTTTTACAGTATGAAAGTACTGAATATGCATACATTCAATACTATACATTAAAATACAATACTATACTTGCAGTGTTTACAGTATACAATATATTTACCTTAGTTGCGATTGAATACTTTTTTTATGTAATTGCAAAATTAGTGTACGGTATACATTATACATTTTGTGTTCTCCATTGTTTTGATGCAGAGTCTAATGAATACTCTGTAGTGTTTTTATATCGACTGGTGTGTGTATGATCTGAAAGCATTGTTTGGTTTTGAGAACATGTGAAATGGGCCTATTGTTTGATTTCGCCAGAAGGGTCAGGGGTTTTGTGGATGTAGTTGGATTTGGTTTTGTGTTTAATGTTGTGAGAAAATGGGTGAAGTTTTCAAGAAATGTCTTCGCAATGGAAAAACTAATTTATTCATGTGAAAGCAAATTTGAATTTTCAGCAGCCATTACTCCAGTCTTCAGTGTCACACAGTCCTTCATAAATCATTCTAATATGCTGATTTTGTGCTCAAGAAACATTTTTGGTTATCGTTGAATTAGTATCACAAAATCGCTTAGAATTTGATGCTTTTTTTGTGTGGATTCTTTGATTAACAGAAAGTTCAAAATAAATGCTTTGAAATGGAAAAAGGGTATGTCTAAACTTTCACTTTTGGAAGAAAAAAAATATGATCCCAATTTTTGAACAGAACATGTAGTATCTTCATAATTTAGAGAATGACTTTAACTTAGTCAGTATTGAAATAAGAGTATAACAATGTCGGTAATAGCTTTTAAATATGATACAATACCACAACAATACTACAGTACATTCTATTAGCCTACTGTGAAAAATAATTCTGACTCGTCCCTCTTAGTAAGAGTTACACACTTACAAAGGAAACCATGCAGGCCAGTCAAAGAATTGAAATGCAAAAATGTACGGTTCCTGTGTTGTATTTGGATGCTCCACGTAAACTGCTTTATGGATTAGATGCATCACTTCCATGATGCCAAGTGAAAGCAACATGGTTTACTTCTTTCGAGTGTAAATATTTGATACAGCTTTGCACAGGCAAGGTCTGTAAGCAGTTCTTTCACACCAGTCTAATGCTAACATGTGTAATGTGCTAAAGTGCTTTGGTTACACTTTCAAAACAGTGTTATAGTTGCATATTTTATTTATTCGCAGTGCTGCACACTTGCCCGCTAGGCATCCCTATTAAGTATTACTGTAAACATGTTTTTCATTTGTTTGTTTTTTTTGTCAAAATTTTCAGAGGTAATCAACAGCATGCCCACAGATCATATCAATAGATCCTAAATTGTCCATACAGTACATTTCTGTTACCTTTTTCTCTTGCTTTCACATCCTTTGAACAAATTCAACAGTTGCCCTTCTTTAACACAACGTCCTTTGCCTTTAGCACGCACCTAATGAGCGCCTTGTTAGGCTTTCGTGCAAACTGCAAGCAAAGAGACAACTTTAAGCAGGCGAAAATAGAGGTTGAGAGACTGACGACTTCCTTATCAAAATTAATTTTTAATTAGCAATAATCAATATTCAAGGAGATGGCTTTTTGCCGTTTATAGTTCTATCAAGGATCATAAATACTTAACAGTTTTTTTAAATCTCTTTGCAGATATAGTTAATCCCTTACTGCTAAAAGGCAATCAGGCAAATCAGATACTATTAATTATGAATTGAACCATTACTGCAATTCCAGCAACTCTCGAACCTCGCATTAGCAAAGTGCATGCACAACACGATATATACACAGTTTTGCTCTCTCCTGATACTTCTACTGGGCAAACGATACAGGGGCCTGTTTCATATGCAGCGTCCGTCCCGCTCTCCGGGTTTCATTTATATCAAAAAGACTCAAATAGGCAGAAAGTCAGAGAGCTTCCAGAATACCATATTGTTTCCTCCTCACCTTTCCTTTGTGAATCCGGCCAGCTGAAGAATGTCTCATTAATGTTGATAGTCAAGACTCAGACACAAAGACAGAGAGAAAAAAAAGAGGAAAAAAAAAAAGCGAGAAATGTAGTGGGGTGGATGGTGGTAAAGCGGCAGCCTGGTATACGTGTCTTGCAGTTAACTAAAGGTACACCCTCCCTCCCCATCCTCCTCCCTTAAAAAGCCCAGCAGTCATGGTGCATTAGTGCGGGGAGCGGAAAGTCACATAGTTGAGATTTGCACTCCAAAAATAGTCATTTACCGTTGTGACAGTGGCTCGGGTTGGCATCTGAAAACCTGGATGCCTGAGGACACCCCCAAATAAATCTTCTCTATCCCTTCTACAAGCAGACGGTTGGAAGGAGAGAGGGGTGCAGGGGTGCTGTAATGGGCTATGTGAGGTATGGAGGATCCTCAAGGAGGCCCACAGGAGAGATACGTCGCCTGTGGTCTTGCCTTGGGCAGGCCATGCACAGCACTCAGGTGGGCTGTCAACACTTGGGGTTGAGAGGAGGGGCTCCCAAAAGCCTTAACCTTCACATAGCAACTTCACACTCCTAAAGATGCAGCCTGGATCTG
>NC_090189.1:16633625-16821125 GCF_024679245.1 Pseudorasbora parva | reverse complement strand
AAGAAACTTTTGCATCGTTTGGCTACAAAGTTAAATTAATACTTCAGATTGCATGACTTGTTGAGGAGAGGTGCGCCAAGAAAACCAAAACCAAAAAACTAGAATTAACATGGCCAGTTTGTCAGAGGCAAGCATCATTTACATTTTCTTCCTTGTTCTCTATAATAATTCATTTTGCAATCTTCGTTAATACATATCTTTTAACAGCTACATCATACAACATGCTCCAAACACTTACTCAGCAAAGCAAGGGCGCTCAATGCAGGCATTTACTGTGAAAAAAAAAACATCCCAGAAAGAAAAACACAGTAAAATAAATCTAAAGAAAATGGAGCAAAAGACAAGACAGGCGATGAGTGCAAAATTGGGAGAGACAGACAGAGAAAGCAACACTCGTAGCCGGCTCCAGACAACTCTCCATTCCATCCCGTGGGGACGTGCACCAGCAGAGGGGGAACAACTCAACCCTCGGCTCTGGTTCTGAGTGATATTGTAATGAGCCAGTTTCACTGGCCCTTCAACAACCACCACCCACCCCCCACCCTAACACACACACACACACACACACACCTCAACCAGCTCCCAAGGCCCCTGAGCGGCTCGCTCCATTCCGTTTCATCACACTTCAAACGGGCCTGGCGCGCTCTGCAGGCCTGCACCAGACCAGGGGACTGCAACATCTGCATGAGGTGGGAGGAGGGGAGGCGTGTCTCACGGGGGGACACGCAGTGTCTCGGAGCAGATGTCACACGAACCTGAACAGCAGGACGGGGGAGGGATGCCGTGAGGCACGTTGCAACAGGTTGAGAGAGAGCGGGGCCGTTCTTGCTGCATGGGGACCCTCTGATCCAGAACCTTCCTTGTCGTTGCCCCCCTCTGCCCCCTTTAACAATAAAATTAGATAATTAGTTACCCTCGCCCTAATAATCTAATCATGGTCCATGTGCTTTTTCAATTATTAAAACCATGTCGTCCCGGGGTGCTCCCCGAGGGCTTCTCGTGCCATGCAGGAGATGGTTAGGACACCGGGGTGGGTCCGGCTGGGAGAAGACACGCTCAAAGCCTTTGTTTCAATAGACCCTCTAGCACAGAAAGCCATGCGCCATGGACCCGCAACCAAAAAGGCCCTTAAATAAAATATACAGACCTATTAAGGGAGAATCAAGCTGTCTGTCACATCACTTAACATTAGCACTATTTCATCTCACCCTTGTTAAAAAGACCAGGCACTTTTATTCCGGGGAATCACTTCTATCATTGTTTTAGATCACCATATCACCCAGCCCTCTCTCTATGGTAAAGCACAAAGGCATTATTATTTATATAATGTTTTGTGTACTGGCCAATTTCCCAGGAATGGGGCAATAAAGTCTATTTTATAGAGACAGAGCGACACGCGTCATAATCTGAAAGCCACGCCCACCGGGGGGAAACCATCTCCATTGACTTTCTATTGCAGGAAGTGGCCTCCTTGTCATTTCAGACTTATTACAAAAAAACGAACAATGTCTTAAAGATGATATGTGACAAGGTGTACAGAAAACTAAAAAACACAGGAACAAAAACCCAGAAGTTTTTATAAGCTGTTGACCCAAAAAACGAGCATTTAAGGACAAAAAAGTGGATACAGGCACTTGAGACAGAGCGCGACATGTTATATTACACTGAGAACTACGCCCACTGGAGAGGAAAGTGATCAGAGACAGGAAATATAATATATAAAACTGGCAATTGGATATTTGACAAAATGTTTACTGCATATGTAGGCATACTGAGACATACTGAGTGTCAAGATCCCAAAATTGACCTATTCTTCCTGCTGAAGCTTCACCTCTTATCCACTTTTGTCTCCTTAAACTCTCGTTTTTTGGGGTCGACAGCTTATAAAAACTTAGTTATGAGTTTTTTTTTTTAGCTTGTTTGCTGTACACCGTGTCATATATCAGCTTTTAGACATTGTTCAGTTTTTTTGTTATAAGTGAAAAAAGACGAGGCGACCGCTTCACGGAATACAAAGTCAATGGAGAGCGATGGAAACTATATAATAAACTTTGAAGACTTTCATTAATAACCTCTGAATAGCCTAAAATTATGATACCATTGCACTGTGAAATTCTGTGGTGAAATTCAGTCACTTCAATAGGAACCTGCGAGATTGGGAGTGTTTCATGTGAGGGCGAAAAAGTTTTCATAAGCGAAAAGGGGATTTCGCTCTTGTTCAAGCTGAAGCAGAAAGCTGAATTAAAATGACTTTTCAGCCCATAGCTAAAATTTTGCTAATGTGACCATCACACCTTAGTGCTACGGTAGAGCCTTCAATCACTGTAGTAGCAAGTTTTTTCCTGGAATTGTTTTGTATCAATAAATGTGACCTTAACAATAGCTTTTATTTTGAACATGTTAAAAGTAAAAAAAAAGGCGACTTTACAAAGAGGGAAATAACTGACAGATCCTCTGAAATCAGAGCTGTCCAAATGCGATCCGCGCAGTGTAATCAGGCAGCGCTTGCACTAATTACTGCAGCGGACCAGTTGCACTCCCAATTACCAGCAGATACGCCAAAGCCTGCGTAGAACAATCAAGCACAGCGTACGCTCGACTAAACTGATTCCCCATGCTGTTGTCGGATATCTTCTGCTGCAGTGGGCCTTGATTGGAAACAAATACCTTTCGCTGACCTCCAACGCCGAATGTGGCGGCAACCGAACAACCGCTGATTCACCCCCAACCCTTTAGCTCTGCGTCCATGTTCTCGATCTGCTACTGTGGCTAAATGTAATTAGAGAGCACATTAAACTTTGCCACAGCACTTTCCAACATCGTTTCCGTTCGTTTTGTTGCCTTTATTTGTTTTGCAGAGTGAGGCGTCCCGCAGAGCGTGGAGACAAGCTGCCGTGTTCTTCTCATTACACATTCAGACTGTTTTTGTCACCCAGTCGACTGGTGCCTCCAAACAGCTGTTTTCCCAGGCAGTATAAATAAGCATTTGTTCTGACATGAAGGGGAAAAGAGGGAGAGAGATAGATGGGGTAGAAAAGCCAAGCTATGAACAGGCAACATCGGGAAAAGGAGAGAGGATACCATGGAGGCTTTGTAGTGGGTAAAATATTCTTATTATAACCTCAATAGCCAAGCAACAGATAACATATTATGCTGTTGACTATTCAGTCAGAATGTTTAGAAGAGATTTGAATACTAACGCTGAGCATAAGCGTGGTTTTAGCTATTTTCAGCTCTGATGGGCCCTTCCAACTTGAAGTTGGAGTTGAGCTTGGCAGCTGAAATGGCTCTACGCTTCTTATCCAGAAACATATAAATAAATAAATGGAGTCAGGAGCATCACTGAGGGGTAAAAGGCCTTCACTACATCAAAGCATTGTGGGTTCCAATGGTATGGGGGTACAAATGCAATAGCACTTTCATCACACGCCAGTAATGAGGGATAACTTCACCACAGTAATGGCAATCCCAGCAACCCCATTCATTTTTTATTAGCTGCAATTACTCATTTCTGTTGATATTTCTCATTCGTGTCTACCCTTTAACACTGACTAATGCAAGAAAAACTCCTTGGTTATTTAATATTGTCACATGGGACGATGGACAGACATGGAGGACGAGTTCAACACAGCTTTATTGAAGATCGCCACAGAAAAGAACAAACAGTTGAACTTAGCTGACAGTCTTTTATTTTTAAGAGTGTATACACTATACGGTGAAAAACTCGTTTTTTTTTTTCTTTGGAAAGGGCCTTTGAATCTGTCTTTGCATGTTTGCTGTCTAAACACTGGGGCAGTACTTCTGCCTACGTCACGCGTGACCTACCCAGCGTATATAGTTTTTCTTAATTTTATTTATTTATTTAGAAAATGACAGATAGTTTCACTAGATTAGGCTGGGATCATGCAGAGCCTTTTGAAGCTTCAATTGGGATCTTCAACCCATTGGTTCCACAATATGTAATGTTTTCCTCAAAAGCCTTAATTTATTTTCAACTGAAGAAAGAAAGACATGAACATCTTGGATGACATGGGGTTGAGTAAATGATCAGGACATTTTAATTGTGAAATGAACTTATCCTTTAAGGGATTTAGTGAGGTTCTGACAAATAGAAGTAAAACAATTTTAATAAAATTAAAGATGGATGAACTGTAGAAGAAAACTAATACATCTTCTTTGTACTTCAGTTGTGTTTCAGAATATTTATTTTCCAGAAACTTGTGTACTCATCTGTCATTGAGATTGTATTTATTTTGTGTTAAAACAGAGTTTTTATATGGAATAAAGATTCTGTCATCATTCAGTTACACATGTCGCTCCAAACCTGCATGACTTTTTTTTCTTATGCAGAACAAAAGAAAATATTTAAAAGAATTTTTCAAAAATGCTTGGTTAAAAACAACCCAAGTTGGGTTGAAAATGGACTAACCCAGCAATTCGGTTGCCTTAAGCAAAAATTTAACCCAACTGCTGGTTTAAAACAAATCAACCGCTGGGATAAAACAAATCAACCGATGGGATAAAACAACCCAATTGCTGGGTTAGTCCATTTTCAACCCAACTTGGGTTGTTTTTAACCCAGCATTTTTAGAGTGGTTTTTATTGATACAAAGAAGTCAATAGGGTCCAAATTTTGGGGCATTTTTTTTTAATCTCTCTTTTTGTGTTCAAAAATCAGAGATTTAGAACACTGAGGGTGAGTAAATGATAAAAATGATAAATAACTGTCTTTTCAAGGAAAAGATTATGACAGGTAAATTGGAACAATCCTGTAGTTTCATTAAATTGTGGAGGGGGGTGTTCAGAAATATCTTCCATACTGCGATTCAACGGCATACTAATAGCTCTCTAATTAAACATCGTCCCCACTCAGTAGCTCTGAAGTCATCTGCCAATCATCCTGCAGGAACGCATCACATCCTGTTATCTGCCAATCACTCGACGGCCAGTTCATGACAGGTGCCGGCAAAACCGCTTTCTTAAAATACAGACCTGCTTCGCTTCAAACCCACAGCTGGAAACGGAACGGAAAGAGCACACATGAACATCCTGGTGGAGTTCCACGCCGTTTATGTAGATTAAGTGCATAATAAATAAGTAAAACTGATAGCTACTTTCAGACATTAGCCTGAGGGGATAAACATCTATTAGCAGATTAAACAAAAATAATAAGCGCGAGTCACTTATCTTAAAAAGCAGGAAGTTAAAAGACGGCAAGCTAAGAGTGGGGGGAGGGGGAGGGGGTGGGGAGAGAGTCATTTCATGTATCCTTTCAAAACAATTGACGGAATTTTTCATAAAAGAGAAAAGAAAATCAACATTTTCATTATTCAGTGCCTGCTTTTTTTCGTACAAAGAAAGTGACATTTAAGGGAGCCACTAACCATCCTTGATAATCTGCAGAACACCCTTAATTGAGAGTAATTAATTACATATTTATGGAGCGAACAGTCTCATACAAGAGAACTGTTGAGGAGTCCCAGCAAGCACGACAAACAGGGAGTTTAAGTGCGGTGAGCAGGTAGAAGCTGAAAAGTGACAGCTGATCCTCTGGGAGCCATAACTCCAGAGAGGGAGGGCCATAGAGAATACAGGTGCTCGCACACAACTGGGTTGAAGCATAGCCTACTGGTGGTGAGGAACATATAATGGATTCAGGGTCTGACAGAGCAAGTAAACACAGTGTTCATTTGTGCTTTGAAATCTAGACCAGTTGCTATCAGAGAGATGCATCACATGCCAAGAATGATACTGAATGAGCTGAAGATTTTACTGTGTAGTCATGAGTACAGCAGCTACAAGAAGATGCTCAGCAGCTGATGTCCAACCTGCTTCCATCACGCCCAGCAGCCAAACATATAGATTCTGAGTGCAATACATTACTCTACAAAAGTCAAAGGTTTTTCTTGCCGTTTTAAAAAGGAAGTCTCTTATGCTCACTTTTTTGATACAACAGGTGCTCAAGAAAAATGTCTTATTAATGTAGGAAACGGTTGTGCTGCTCAATATTTTTGTGGAAACTCTCATTCTCAGGAATTTCTAACATTATAAATGTCTTTAGACTTAAGTTTACTATCCCTGTCCCACTCGGGGAGTCCAAGACTGCAAGGTGCCAAACACTGTAACATTGTATTTTTCACTCTTAACTGTTATATTACTCATAATCAATTTCCTTGCTGTATACAAGTATTCACTTCTTTAAAAAAAATGTATTGACCAGTCAGCATACTGTAAATAATACTGTAGTGAAATCTACTATGTGTACCAATGCAAAATCAACAAACAGTGTTCTACTTTTCTGCAATTATTGACAGTCTTAGTCTGGTTGTCAGAGCTTAAACTCGACTTTCCTGATGCAATAGTACAGTATGGATTTAAAGACCAGCTCCCCATGAGCCATAACATCTAGCCAAGCCCCAAACATGGCGTATTGATTTTTCTAATCTGTTTACTCCTCTCCTGCACTTTTCAGTAGACTGCTGGAGAGCCTGGTTTGCCCTGGGGCGTTCAGAAGGGCCCAGCATGTTTCAGCTTTGATCATCGTTCAGCCAGCGGATTAACATATGCAGACTCTCTTCCTCCCTTTGTCGTCAAGCCTACTAATAAATCTATGGCTTCCCTCTGATCAACTGCAGGCCGTGAATCAATCAACCCACCTCACGTCCTAGCCGTCTCCACAAAGATGGGATCTCTTTGTCTGATAAAAATGAAAAGAAATCCAAGATGCTGTATTCATACAAAAAGCAAGGAAATGATATCGAGTTATGCTTGTGCAGGTCTATTCTTGCATGGCTAGACATTTGACTAAATGGCATGAAGTCTGTTTTCATTGCAGTCATTGGCCAAGAACTGCCCTTTAACCTACTGTATCATATTTTATATCCGAAATTCTAAGGCCTCTACATTGTCCTTGGATTGATAGTTCATACTTTAATTTACTGTAAATAACTTTTATAGTGTTAGAAATAAACCTTAGTAGAAGCAGTTCTTTATTATTTACATAACTTTATGTTAAAAAATATAATGTTAATCTCTCAATCATTCTTGTAATGTACTGCATTGCATTATATGTTTTGCCCCATAATAAAAACTTCAAAGCTTTGATCATGAATGTCAGCATTTAAATATTATCTTGCTAAGATATAGTTGGGAGATATAGAAAGACAGCAAATATTTATATGTATGTAGTCTGCTGTACTATTATAAAGATCTAATTGATTTACATAAGAATGTATTCTACTGCATGTCTTTGCTCAGTTTGGGTGTTTTTCCTCCTCAGGTGTGAGGTCCATATTCTCCTATATCATATTATGAGCCATAAAACAAAAACACGCAAACTTTTAGATTTTAGATGTGTATTTTGTCATTTTTAAATGATGTCAGGATTTAAAGGGTTAAACGGGAAGCGACTGTTTTACTGACACATAAAATGGGATTATCTGATATAGATTATACATCACAATCCTAAAACTTTGTTTAAAGTACATTTAAACAGCAGTCTCAGTGATTTGTCTTTTGGAAAATAAAATTAAAGGCACAATATGTAATTTTCACCACTAGAGGTCGATATTAAAAACAAAGGTGTATCTTGATGACGCCGTGATTTTGCGGAATCATAGGATTTGTTGCCTTCACCTCTACAGCCGGTGGAAAATAATCCGACGGGACTCGAGCAGAAATCATATTCATGGATGAGCTAATGTATTAAAGGGATACTCCACCACTTTTTCATATTAAACTATGTTATTCCCTTAACTAAAACGAGTTGATACATACCTCTCTCGTCTCAGTGCATGCACTTAATCTCTCTGACGCGCGGTGAAGATCTGACAGCATTTAGCTTATCCCACTAAGCCCAGTTCATTCACTATGGTACCAAACAGAGCTCAAATTAGAAGCGACCAAATGCCTCCACGTTTTCCCTTAAATACAGTTACATGAATAGTTGAATGACCTAGTATGGTGACACAAAATAAATAAAACAAAACTTATAATGTATGGCGGAATAGCACTTCGACACGGCACAGTAAAAAGTCCCGGCTCTCTCATTTTCATCAAAAGAAGGAATTTTTCAGCCGTGACTTTTTAGTGCTATCAAAATGTTATAAGTGCTATCAGAATGTCACCACACGTCAGAGCGATTAAGTGCACGCACTGAGACGAGAGAGGTATGTATCAGCTCGTCTTAGTTAAGGGAATAACATGGCATGAAATATATTGTGCTTATAGAAAATGTATATATCAGACTTTCTATCCATCTAAGTGACAATTTTTATGGACCCAAACAAAATGTGAAAATATGTAATGCAAAAAGGCAAGTCCTAAAAAACCAAAAAAAACTACAGTGCATTAAACTAGCTTAATTTGTCTTGAGAATAAAATCGAACCGAGAACACCATTTACTGTTTCACCAGTGGTATCAGTGCGCTACACCCTTTAAAAACAGACACGAGATTATGACCTCCTATATTACTCTGCGCTGGCAAAAACAGCATTCAGTTTAACAAAAGCAAAAGCTCATCAGGGACTGTAGTGGACTGGCCTCATTGGCAGCTGATGGAAGTAGGGCACTAATGTTTCCACAGCGCATTAGCTCTGCTAAATATTTTCTGCCCTCAAAAACTCATAAGCCACAGACTCTGTTTAACTGGTACACCTGCTAATGAATTCAGTTACCTTAATAATCTCTAAGCCTACATTAACTACAGCTATCATCCACAGAGAGGTGAAAAACCAAGGAATTATCCATGTAAAATAACAGAAGATAAGCATTTTGACTAGCCTGACAAGCCAGACCCACATCAAGATGTTTGGTCTGGAAACTCACCATTGACAGGGCTCAATTCGAGGGGCGGGATAAACGGTTGTCTTTCAAACTCCCTCTGCACGCGATAGGATAGCGCTACACAAACCAGAGCAACGAAGGTGAAACAGAGCTTGTTGATAGATTAAACATTCACCGGTCGGCTAAACTCCAAACACATCTTCCCTTTTTAAGAATGACTTCAGTGCCATTCTTTGTTCTTTTCTCAGAGAAAAACTTAACTCCAAGTCTTCCAGAGTCGCGGTCAAAGCTGATTCGAAAGACCGCCGCCGTTCGCCAGTTTCTGTGATTACTAGAAGCACGCAAACGCAACTCGGCCGTCGTCATTAGGGCCCCATATCTGTATCATATCTGTATTAGCTGAATCTGATCGATAGCCATGGGTTTCTCCACGCTTGAGGATGTCATCGCTTTGTGCGCACGCGTCATTCTTTAGCTCCGCCCACACGATACGCTCGTTTTTTCCGGAAAGACTCGGTACAGCCTATACTTCTTTAATAAATATGATAAAACTAAAGACTTTTCGGAGATACACTGAAAAAAATGACTTTGTGGTATTGTAAAATCTATTACATTAATTCATGTAATTTATACATTGTAAAATCAAGATTAAGTTGGAACTATATATCTTATGTAAAATTTACACGATTTATTAATGTAATAAATTAACTGAGAAGAAAGAGTACATTTTACCATATATTTACAAATAGTATTTAATGTTTTATAGTCACAGCACATTCACCTAAAAATACTAAGTAAATTTTAATCTGAAAAGCAAAGTGTGTTTGAATCTGCCCGCCCCGTTTTTGTTGTTGCTCAAAAAGATCACGGTTCAGAGGCAGAGACGGTCGGTTTGGGATGTTGCTTTTACATGGCTGACTTATTCTCGGTAAGTTCTGACTTTTCTATTTTAGATTTGTGATAACGATGTACTTCGTTTTGATGGTTTGATTATTGCATAGACGTTACGGTTTAAAATTGACTAAAAGTGAGTTTTAATCACAATAACGGTAGCTAAAGCTAAAGCATTATCCACTTCTATAAAGTTGAGACTGGTGTTTAGTCAAAGATAGAGGGGATTAAATGTAGTTAGCCACGTTCTTGTAGAAAAAGTCACCCTGTCTGGTTAACTTCAAAATAATTTAATGTTAGCTGGCCGTGATTAAGTGCTGGCTGCCTGTGTGTGTGTCCTCTAGCTAATGTTAGCATTTTTTTAAAGTGTCTAAGTTGTTTTTATATCCACTGAAAATTTCACAGCAATTATTTTATCAAAGCATAAGTTAGTCTGCACTCTGCACTAAAGAAGGAAAGTTTGGATGGCAGGTGAACTCTGATACCAAATAAGCATTGATGTATAACGTTAGCAACAAGTGCATGAATGTCAGCAATTCTATTTTAGTGAGCTAACGACATGAAGGTCCGGTCACCTTTTTAATGAAAATAAAATGTAATGTTATAAATGTAATTCTATTTCTTAAATGGAATTGTGTTCTTTCTTTCTTTCAAACTGTATGCAGGAGGACAGTCGCAGTGTTGCTGCTGAACATATCCTTAAGATGGTCATCCATGGAGCTGATCGAGAGGATCCAGTCGATGAATGAGCATTAAGGAAAAGTGACCATTCTGTTTCAGCTGGACTATGCATGTGCTCGTCATTAAAGGGTTAAGTTAGTTCAGTTCAGTCAAAAATGAAATGTCTGTCATTAACTCCTCTCCCTAATGTCGCTCCACACCCGTAAGACCTCCGTTCATCTTCACACACAGTTTAAGATATTTTATATTTAGTCCGAGAGCGTATGCAAGTGTATGCACACTATACTGTCCATGTCCAGAAAGGGAATAAAAACATCATCAAAGTAGTCCATATGAGACATCAGTGGGTTAATTAGAGTCTCTTGAAGCATCCAAAATACATTTGGGTCCAAAAATAACAAAAACTACGACTTTATTCAGCATTGGCTTCTCTTCACCGTTTGAATCTTTATTTGAGGATTGAACACAAACACGGAAGAGAAGACAATGCTGAATAAAGTCGTAGTTTTTGTTATTTTTGGGCATTTCATATTTGGCTGAACTAACCCTTTAATGTTAGTTATGCCCCTGTTGGCTGCTGATGTTTAGTTGAACCATACATGGTTAATTCTACAGTTATTGTAAATTATAATGAATGTACCTTAACTACTTAATCAGTTGATGTGAACATTACTGATTTAATGGTTAATTGTAAATTTTGACATAATAAACTGTTCAACTTTATTGTATTTATGTGTGATTTGTGATAAATGTATTTGATGCAGAGAAAATTATTACATTTATTTGGTTTAAAATAGCAACATTTACATAATAATAGTGAGTAATATAAATTAATTCAACTAAGTTATTCAAAATGTCAAATGGACAAACATTATAAAATCTACTTAATTACTTCATAAGAGTAAATAATACAGATTTATAAAATTTACTTGATTACCTTTAATAAATACAACATGCTAAGTTAAATATAATTAAGTAACATTTACTTAATGTCTTTGCAAATGTTACATTTATAGTTAAGTACATTTTACTTGATATTTGCAAGTAAGTTGTACTTGATATCGCAGCAGTAAATTTTACTTAGAAAAACTGAGTGCAAATTGTTACAAAGATTTTATCAAGTAAATCTTACAAGTTGTTTTTATCAGTGTATGAAGGATGCAATACTACTCTATAGGTACTCAAGATTGACGTGAGATCGACTGAAACTGAGTGCCCCCCCCCCCCCCCCAAGTAAAATTGACTTGGATGTTTAAGTTATTTCAACTTAGATAAATGTTAAACTGTCTTTAAAAAATTTGTTACGTCTTGTATAACATCTTGTAAAAGGTTTAACATTTCCTTAACTTAATTTGATGATTTAAAACAATGTGAAAACATTGTTAACAATGTGAAAACATCTGTTGCACAGTTTTACAGTGTGTAACTGTGATTTATGCCATTTAAAAACTTTTTAAAAAAACCGAAAGCTCTGACTGTGTTGATCAGCATTATCTCTCTGCAAACTGCTTCATTTTCATTGAACATGGAGTATTCCTTCAAGATGATTAAATATCACAGTATGCCAAGTATTTTTCTATAAATTTGTGGTTCAGTATTAAAACAACATGAGTGTTAGATGAGACAACAGAGAAACACATCTTCTGCGAGGCTAAATAAGCAGACATGCTACACATTGCACAGCTAATGGGCAGAAAACTGCAGTGAACTAAGTCCATAAACAATCCTGTGTGAGCAGCAAGGAGTACCTCGACCTTTGAGTTTGGAGTTGAGGCCCTATTAAAACAGAGCCCAGCTTACTGCCAGGACACGCATCCCCTAACCGTGGAAAAGCAATCTCGCAGCAACTGCTAGGCAATCAGCGGTGCACTGCGCAGGGTTGAGACAGCGATGACCTGCTGATTCCACAACAGCAGAGGTGAACCAGCCTCAACACACTGATGAGCGCTGCACAAACATCAAACAGGCACAGAGGACCTCCCTACGACCTGCTTCGGCAGCCATGTCTGACGCCCGTGCCTTTTATTTGGGCTGATAGTGGAGGATGGATTGGCAAATATCGATCACGGCAGTGTTCGTAAAACTCTCCCTTCAGATTTGAGAGGTGATTATGGTTGGACCCAGCTGATGCCGCTGTGTGACTGTCTGGGTGAGTGTGCGTGGTGGGTGATTGTGATCAAACTAAGAATCCAAACATAGCACAATCCCATCATTTGTGAACTGCTCTTACCCTTTCGATCAGTGTTTCTCAGTGTTTTTTTTGCCTTACGTAGCCCCCAAAGCCCCATTACTGGGGCTCAAGTACTCCTTCACTCACACAAAACGCTAAAATGTGTTTCTTTTAAAGGAATGGTTCACCCAGAACTAAAATTCTGCAACAATTTATTCTTCCCTTCATGTCCGTCCAAACTCGCATGGCTTGCTTTCTTCATCGGAACACAAATAAATATAATACATAGAGGTTCATACAATGTAAGTCCACGGGATCCAATGTTGTTGTAGATGTCATAGACCTTTAATTGTATAAACAACAGAAACATTCTTCGAAATACCTAGTTTTGGATTCTGTAATAAAAAAAAAGTCATACTGTTCTGAACCAACATAAGGGTGAATAAATAATAATAATCATTCAAATTCTATGACAATATAGGAAACTCCATACCACAGCTATAATTATAATGACGCAGAGGAACGATACCGTTTCCAGCTGATGAACAATAAAAACACTAACAATCAATTATAGACTATTAAGTGAAAGGCGACATAGATTAAAATTCGCAATTAGTGTATTATAAACACAATGTTATCATGTGTTGGTGTGAACCTCCGCTTTACATTAAGACATAATTTAGACATAATTTCAACAAGAAGTTTAACAAGTATGAAAGATCACCAACAATTTTGGACATACCGCCATTTGAACATACTTTTAAGACCCATAAGCTACGCTCAAAACTTGGGAGTCGACATTTTCTTTCTGTCCACCAAGCCCTACGCACAGGATTCTGGGATATAATAGACAGCAAAGGCATGTTGCAGGTGAATGAGAACACTGGATTTGGACGTGTCTTGATGTCTTCCTACCTCCGTTTGCTGCATTTTTCAGCTCTCAGGAAGCCGAAATCGAAGGCCTCCCACTTGAATGTTCACAAATGCATGTTCCTCTGTCTCAGTCTCAGTGAGGGGCATCCTGAGTAAAAACAAAGATGAAAAGGGTGAGGAAAAACACTGAGATTGAAGGGCCACTAATGCAATAACACACATATTATAACAGATATTAGTATAATAGATAACACCACCTCCATTTCCAGCACGTCGGAATGGAGACTCCAGGAAGGAACAGTGCCAGTGGACTCCAGACGGGCACTCTCTCCCCCCTTGTGTTTGCAATAGGAAAGGAGTGTTATTAATTAAGGATACGAAGCAGATTTTGACAAGGGTTCCCGAGTGGCAAGCGGTGTGGATTCTTGGCGTTGACCTGGCCCAGCGGGGGTAGCAAGCGCGTTTGAGGAAGGGGGTGGAGGAGGGTTGTGCTGGCTCCATGCTGGCAGCCAGGCCTTCCACGTCTGCGTTGGTGCTTTGAAGTGTCACCTTGAGAGAAGAGCCAGTGGCCGGGTAGTGGAGGGAGCAGGAGCAATGAAAGGAGTGGCACCGCTTGCGTTGCCAGACACGGCGCTTTTAATATTACATGGGCTCCCGTCCATCTCTCTACACATGCTGGATATTGCTTCTACTTGATTTATTCAGAAAGTGGATCTTTCTCTGCTCCTTTTCATGCTGTGGTTCAAGTTAACACCTGTGCAGGTTTTAGCCAGGCTTCTGCACTTGAGTATGGTATGTCAGGTACTATGTAACTTTCAATGAAAAGATATAAAGTGTCCGTCACACCAATGTTTTTAAGGCAAATTGAACGGTTCAATTAAGATGTGATGGTGGCCTGGGGCAGTTCCAAGTCACATCAAGCCTTAACATATCTATACATCAAAAATGTCACTGTATACTGTAAACGATAATGCTTTTACGCAGCTACTCATCAAATAAATAAACACCTGGACATTAAATAATGATTTGAGTTTGAGATATTTTAAAGGCTAATCTTACCTGGATATTAGCTTTAAGCTTCTGCTTAAGCACAAAATAGTCAGTCCAGCAACAAATAAGCAAAATAAACATTACAGTGATATTAACAGTAAAGTCCTGATTTAATTTTATCTAAAATCGATAACAGACGCCTTAGTGTTTCAATAAACCAAGTCAAAGATTGACCAATCAGAATTGGTCTAGGCCTATTCCAGAATACTACCACGCTAAACAAAGATACATAGCAAAGAGAGAAGAAGAAGAAGAAGAAGAAGAAGAAGAAGAAGAAGAAGAAGAAGAAGAAGAAGAAGAAACGTGTTAAGCACTCACAAAAAACAACAACAAGCAGATTCTGTTGGTCCACTTGAAGAAATATTTGTATCTTTGCATGAAAACTCGTGCCCGCGAAAATTCGCCTAACACCACAACAAAATAACACTAGCCGGGTCACGACTAACTTAAAACATCTAAAAAGGCAGCCATTCTATTCACGTTTGATATTAAAAACGGGGATTGTGGACAGTGGTTGCAAAAAGTAGAATTGCTGGTATATTTGAAACAGGAGAAAGGTATTTTGAAAAGTTTTTTTTTTTTTTAACACCCGTCCCAGATCATAAATAACAGTTTTAACTCCCCTGATTAGTTCTGACATCCGCAGCCTTTTATCTCTCCCTCCATCTTGCTTTTTTAAATCAGATTAACCCAAATGGGCATCCTTTAATGGCCCCTTTTTTTAGAAAAGCCGAAAGAGGATGATAATTAAAATAATTAAACCTCTGGGATTGGCGCGCATCCCTTGTTCCCTCTCTCTCTTTCCCCTTTTGCTCTCTTTTCCTTTCTTCTCTCCTTTTTAAGTTTTGAGTCTAGTTGGCTAACAGATTCAGAAGTGAGAAAGCACAAACCACCCTCAGTTAATTGAATTTACTCTCATCTCAAAGGTCTATAGCCCCCTCCTGTGAAACCGGATGTGGAGGTGTGTGTGTGTGTGTGTGTGTGTGCGTGTCAGCTGTCTAAATCTGATTGCAGGGGTGGGCTCAGGGATAAACGCTCATATTCATTCTATTTCTGTGCACTTTGCGTTAGCTAAACATAAAGCAAAAGTATCCTCTTTAACGATTATTTATTCATGGAGTTTTAAGCTATTAATGAGGACAAATGAAGTCGTTTTTAGGAGTGTCAGTATGAAATATGCTTACCAAAATGATCTTGTTTTGCATTTCTGCTTCAGCATGTGCCCATGTGGAATAAACAACAACATTTAAATATAACCGGGATTTTAGGATGCCGAGAAATGCAACATTAAAATAATATTCTATGATTTTTTTTATCACACTGTGACGCATCAGTTCCTGAAGGATAACATGTTGCTAATGTTATGCTGCAAATATAATAATTAATTAAAAAAGTTAATTGTAATTAGTTTTGCCTTAACTGGGCTTCTCACACCCCAGATCTAGTAGATAGATACTGAAAGAATTTCACACATTTTCACAGTTGGATACAGTTATCCTTTAATTAGGCTATAACTTTCAAATGCATGAAAAATAAAGATGAGCCCTTGATACCAGGAATCTACAGCACTTTCAAGAGAAAACGGAGAAATAATGAAATAAAAATAAGACTCTTTATAGCCCAATCATGACTGCATGGCACTGCTTTAACTCCACGGCTCGCCTCCTCCTGTGTCCTGACAATTTCACTGGGTTGCATTTCAAGTTGGCAAAGAGAGAAGAGAAAAATCCCTTTGCTGTGAATACTTAAGATTTATACTTAAAATTTCATACAATCTTTGAAAACATTGAGGAGCAATTTCATATTTGCACTGACATCTAATTTCTCAAGTAGATTCTGAAATCACAAATTGGTATGGATTCCCTCAGCGTCCAATTATTCTGCATCAGTTTCCCTGACCCCTCAGAGTACTGCTAAATTAAACATAAGAATTTTTTTTTTTTGACTCAGTCATGAAATAGTCCTACATATGCACACGTTTGATAAACTAATCTTACTTTCTCAGTTGTAGCAGCTCTCGTCGTGTTTCGCTCTGCCACTGAATTTAAACAAGGACTGCAGAGAGGGAATAATTGCACCATATGTGCCATATGTTTAGGTCACTATCTACATAAAATATAAGCTGTTTGAAACATTAAACTCAATTTGCTGGTCTCCCAGCCTGATTAAAAATGGATTATAGCCTAACTGGAAGTGATGAACAAACCACCTTAAAACCAGCCAACTGGCCAGACGAGGAGGGCCAGCCAAGCCCAGCAAGCTAGACTGATTCAAGACTTTTCAAGATTTTTTGTTTAGTTTTTGGACCAGGATATCTACTAAATCTTACAGAATAGTATGTTTTTCACAGGAAAAGGCCAACACGTGCATGTAATCTATCGTTTGACCTCAAAGCTCAAATGAACATGCATGCTAATCTGCAGATAGCGTTTGGACTGTACCTGTTGATTGATAGTTGATAAATCAAGAGCAACAGTGCCCTCTAGTCGTCGATGACGTGAAGAACTTCTTTGTGGATGAATATTGCAGATGATTATCTGCTTGCTTTAAAGAAATATTTCATTAGTCATAGCCAAGTAACAAAATTAATAACATGAATACAACTTAAGAAAAATGTAAATAATAATAATAATAATAATTTCTTGGAATTTTTGTCAAACTGTTTTATCAGTTTTTTTGTAATAATAATAATAATAATAATAATAATAATAATAATAATAATAATAATAATAATTTATTTGTGTTATTCTATAATTGCAGGTATATTTGGTTTCCAAATATTTTTTGTAAATGGTTATATTTGTAAATTATTTTAATAATGTGTTGAACATTGTCATGATCACAAGATGTTACAATCATATTTTCTGTTTTAAAAGTGTCTTATATAGCTGAAAATCATGATTTCTTGTCCAAAATAGTCAGTGTAGTCAGTCCCATATGTATTAGTTATCACTGATCACACAGGGGTTGTTATCTTTTAATCATAATTAGCAAATGGCGTTACTTGATAATTAGTTACATTACTTTTGCGTTAGGCCTACTTTTTTCCTACGGGATTCTTTGTATAGTTTTTTTTAATATCAAAAAAGTTATATTTTTGTGAAAATGTAGGCCTAAAGAACCTTTCACATCAAAATTTAAATAATTTTCAATTTTACCTCAGGCTGAGGTAAAAATGCACATCCACATGTGTACAGTAGAGGGCGCGGCTCAAACAAACCTTTCAGCTGTGTGTGCTTCCATTCTGGATAATGGAAGGACACGGGGGAAACTTTCTTTTTCAATAAAAACAAAAAAATCTAAAGTAATTTTTGGTTCATGGTTTAACTGAATCATCAAAGTTCAGCAGCAAGACATTGGTCAATTGGTCAGATTAAATGCATGACATTTTATTTAACATTTGAGTATTGGAGGTTTGCATAGTAATCTGATTTTGCATTTAACTGATTTTACTCGGTTTTGAGGAATACAGAATTTTTTGTGCCAGTGAAATGCATGCTCCTCATGATTACACTCTCTACTCACGGTTTCTCTCAATATGGGGACAGGAGAGCTGTCAGTCAAATAAATTTGAAAAAGTAACTCAGATATTTAGTTGTAATTTTAAAAGTAATGTATTACTTTTTTCCAGTAACTAGTAAAGTAATCTGATTACTTACTTACTTACTTACTTACTTACTTACTTACTCCTTACTTGTAATGCATTTAGAAAGTTACTTGTATTGCGTAAACGGTTCATTAGTACCATGTGCTCTTAGCAAGCTAGCAAGTGGAGATTTTGGCTAAAAGTTTAAAATTGTCAATCCTGTCACTGTCAAACTCTGTAATTTCTACACATTGCCTAATTTGTTTTTAAAAGTTTTAAAAGTTTAAAAGTTTTTTTAAAAAGGAAGTTACTTTTGTTTGGCAAGCAGTGGTTTATATAAATTGAATATGTTTTCTTTAATAACCCTAGAAACGATTTCTGTTAGTGAAGTTTTTTCCCCGCTTAACTTTTTGAAATGCCAAATGTGTCTCCAATTATAGAATCACTCATAGGTTTCAAAAGTCTTCAGTTAATAGAGAAAAATGTTAAAATATCACGATTGTAAACATTAATTGGAACTTAAAAGGATAGTTCATTCAGAAATTACTGTCTTTCACCTGTGGAACACAAAAGAAGAAATTTGACATGTCAATTAGTGACGAAAGATGTCAAACCTAAAGAGACAAAAAAAAGCACCATAAAAGTTGTTCAGCTCCTGTATAGTGTGTTTCAAGTCTTCTAAAGCCTATGTGAGGAAAATATTTTGTTTATTAGGTTTTAAATTATAATGTATTAACTATAGCTATGAAACATTAATTCAAGGTAGTGTGCGCACATCCAAATATCACTTCACCAGCTGCTGGACAAAATAAAACTAAGTTAAAATGCAAAAGAAGTGGCTATTTCTGCTCTTAACAAATGAAATAAGTGAAATTGAAATGCAAATAAATTAATCATACATTCATTTTGACTTAAATGAGCCAGAATATACCTAAAAACCTAAATGGCAATTGTTTGTCTTTTGTAGCAGCTTCAAATCATTAGAGGCAACTGCCAAGGAAGTAATGCTTTTGTCCTAGCATTGCTTGTAGGCCTCAAAATGCATTTCATTTCCATTTCCAGAACTTATAGCATAATTAATGAAGGTGGAAAATAATCAGGACAATCCCAAATCTGTAGTGCAAAACATTGAAGACGATTTTTTATTTTTGTCATTCACAGTTAACACAAGCAACTGCTTTAAGAACCTTTTTCCAACCGAACCTGCCTTCCCTCCCACACCAAACCCCCAGAACCTTCATCTCCAGCAAAGGAGCTAATATTTAAACGTTCCTTTCATTGCAGCTGATTGTACCTTGTATCTTAAGTCATAGTTCCTGTTGTTGGCATTAAAAGAGGATTGTTGTACATGCTCTAGATAGCAAGGCAGAAGGAACAGCAGAGACTTCAAGGGGACAACAGGATTTGGGAACAATTTGAGTATGACTATCACATCTCGTATATGACACTTGACTATTAACATAGCCATTTTGTGGAAATTCACTCACTCATCGCATACTTCCAGCTCGACAAAATCTTAAAAATCTTGATCTTTACCCCCTCAAACTGATATGTGGTAGTATAAGAACTGATGTGCTCAAATAATACAACAAAAAACAGTACATTTAAGCTCTACAAAATACATTGTCTTATTTGGCACTCAGGAAGTAAAATTAGTAATATTATACTTGAACAACTGCAGTGCGCCAAATAGATGAGAGGTAAAAGACAGATCATCCATACTATTATCAGTTACCTACTGAGTTCTGAGCGTATATGATGACTGAGCTTGAGACGGAAGGTTAGTATCAGCAAAGCAAATTACTTGACTGACGTCTGACTTTTATTTAATAGCAGTATAAGGCTTCAAAATGGCCCCCTAGATTTTAATTACGATGTTTTATTGAGATTACGGAAGGATAAGATTCCTAGGTTTAACTAGTAATCTATGGCCGCTTTTCGATTTTAATGCGTTATAAATTTTAAAAGCACTGGTGCGTGACCGGTGATACTTAAAAAGCTAAAAAAGGAGGAGAGGACAAAAAAATAAATAATTAAAAAAATATATTAAAAAAAAGATGTTGAACCTTCCTCTCATTTGGTTGTATTCATTTCTTGAATCCAGATTTTGTCTGGTCCAAGACTACAACAGATTTTTTTCTGTAATGAGTAACAACGGACAGTGCAATTTTACCCAGAATCATGTCTGGAATACAGGCCATCATTTTTCACTCACTCACTCTCTCTCTCACTCACACTCTCTCACACACACACATACAGTAAAGATAAACGTGACTTGAGCACATGAAAATGCACTTGACGTCTAAAAGTAAAACCTGATGGTTTTAAAGAAACGTTGACTCCTGCTTGGCACAAGACGACCGTCACACCGCCTCGCCTCCTGACATCCAAACACACACTTCAGCTCTGTGCGGGTGAGCTGTGAGGGTGTAAGCATTGTACCCTTACTACAAATGCATCAACTTATATTGCTTCTAACAGCCTAAATGCAAAGCTTCCATATGCTGTAACAGTTGCTTGGGAGCAGATTAATTAGCAAAAAATAAAAGATGCAGCAGTGACATTTCTGGTAAACAACGCAGTGGGGTTACTAAAAGACATTGTGTGACCAGTGACCACCTCTAGAAACACTGTTTTAGTCCATGCTTTCCAATTGTCTAGTCTGAGGGTTAGGGTTTTGCTGATTATTAGCTCCAAATCCTGTTGTCGGCTTGTGGAAATGTGACAGATGACACTGAAAATTGAAAGAGTCTGGCCTTACGCTCTAATAATCTAAATTCGCACATCTCAACCTTCATCTTTTTCATCATTAATCCATAACTTTAACTGTGCTCCTGATGACTTTCGTTATAGTCCATGATCCTTAACGGTTGCTGCCTGGGCCTCTCTGGGCATCTTGAGCCATACGTGTCTCGGTTTTTGGCTCTTTGAATATCAGGCTGCGTTTCTTTAGCAGATGGGATAAGCGTGAAGCTCTGCGCAGCAGTGGAGGTGGGCGTACTCTTCGTTGTCGGCTCCACACAGAGCTCAGTCTTCAGGCCCTGCGATAGGCCAGTGAGACGTGGAGGCGGGGCTTCGTCCTCGTCACACTGGCTCTCGCTTTTGTTGCGGAAGAGCTCTCTCGCCCGCATACCTAGAAAGCTCTTGGCGCTGGGGTAGGAGCCTACGGTGAGTGGGGTGTCAGAAGGGACCATGGGTCCTGGGGGTCCCAGCGGGGAATGAGGGCGGTGAGGGGGTGGTTCCACCAGGACAGGTGGGGGAGTGTCTCGATTGCCGTTTACAGACTTGGCCGGGGAAGGGCTGGCCTTGGGCTGCCCTGGTGATAAAGTGCTGCCATTACCACGCGGAGACTGAGATGACTTGCCGCCCTCTTTGGTGGCTGTTTTTACTGCGCCGTCCACCACTATGACACTGTGACACAGGAAACAACCAGATAAAAATGTCACAATCTTAAGAACTTCATGCAAGAATAAATTGAGGTTTGGGGAGGGGAGGGATGAGGATGTGGGAGAAGGGAGGGGGCCCAAAATGCCAGAAAATGCATAATAATCAAGTAAACCCATTTTTAAACATGACACATAACACATATCACATACATTCAAGCTCAAGATTTTTAACAATTCAAGCGCAATAAGAGGCGAAAAAAGAACTCAATTTTGAACATGGGCGCTGTTATCTCCAACAGTGAATTGATTCCTTTTTCGAGTCTCCCTGCGCTTTGTCAAAATACCCATCTCAGCAGGTATTCTCGTAAATTTTTGGATGTGTATCATTACATCAGACCCATGAATTAAGTCTTAAAGTGACAGCCTATAAATACCTGCTGCTATGTCATTAATATTCCTGTCAGCCTTACTTTATTTGTAACTTTGTTCTATTGCATTTGTCTATGCTTGTAAATAGAGTATTTGTTCTTATTTTATTACTGACCGTTCACTCGTCTTTTACTAGTTAGGCAAGTGGCTTTTGCTGTGGTAGCAAAGTATATAAAATTGTGCTTTTAACAATGAATGGAAAGCATTCCACTATATCAAACTGCTAAACTATGATCAGAGATACCAAAAATTGTGAACCTAATATAAAATAAAGTGTACCTATAAATAATTAATAAAAATAATTAAAAATAAATTAAAAAGAATTTAAATTAAAAAAGCCTGACTTGGCACCCTATTCATAAAATCATACAAACAAAGAAATTGTTGCATGTTGTACTGGACAAACCACAATGCAAATCTTTATAATTGAATAAAACTAAGGTTTTTAGTTTTTTTTTTTTTTTTTTGAAGCCCTACCTTGGCTCGATGGAACTGCGAGGCTCAGTGGCGATCTCTCCCGTTAAGGATAAAGCAGTGGAAGAGGAGTCTTCTGTTTCCAACCTACTGTAGAGCTGCAAAAGCTCAGTCTGCAGAGCCAGAGTTACCCGCCTCTGTGCCTGATATCTGCTCTCAGAGGCCTGCAGTTCCCCTCTAAGTGAAGGGAAATAAAAACAATTATGAGACATTGTAAAACTAGGGAATATAACAAAAGGGCATATCATATAGAACAGGGGTGTCCAACCCTGGTCCTGGAGGGTTCTCACCCTGCAGATTTTAGCTCCAACCCGAAACAAACACACCTGAACCAGCTAATCATGGTATTCAAATCTGCAGGACCGGTATCCCTCCTGAAACAGGGTTGGACACCCCTGATATAGAACATGGAGAATGTTCAAGAGTTAATAAATGTGAAGATAAGTTGTTTGTATGGTGTAAATAACCTTCCCCGAGACCAAAACAGGTCATACTTGGCCTGAGCCTTGACATCTTCAAGAAACTTCTTTTGTTCTGCGATCAGGTGCTCTTTCTTCGAGAGTTGAGTTTCCAGCTCCGCCACTCTCTGCTGAGCAGCATCCAGCTTTTGGCTCTGAAGTAACAGATTCTGCTTAAGACGCTCGGTCTCCTTCCCCCAGGACATCTGCAGCATCTGCACCTCCTACAAGAGAGAAGTGGAAGAAGATAGAGAATATAACGCAAATCATATTTTCATGGCAAAGATGAAAGAGATGCTGGGCTTCTTGTTCTTTTGACTTGTACCTTGCTAGTATCCGGTCCGGCCTGATGCAGCTCCTGAACACACAGTTTATGAGCTTCTCCCAACAGCAACAGCTGCTTATTCAGAAAACTCAACTGCTGTTGAATACTTTCACTCGAGGACAACTAAAAAAGAACGAACAATGATGACAATAACACAATCCTGCCATACAAAAAAACCAACGATCACTTAATACAGTAAATACACTCAAACTGACTGAAAGCTCTTTTTGGAGCTCAAGAGACAGTAAAAATGATTTTTACCTTGGCAGTGAGCTGGTTCAGCAGGTGCCCTGTGTGGCACACCTTGTTATTCGCCTTCTGAAGCTCTGCCTCCATCTCACCTATTCGCTTCTGGCATTCTTGTAGCTTACTCTGAGTGGAGGATCACAGATGCATAATAAATGATCGTGCTGTTTCTGTTTCTGTTTTGGCCATCTCATTTGCAATCACTAAATTATATACACATATTTTACATTTAAAAGTTTGTGCACAGTAAGATGTTTTTTATTTAATTTCAAATTACAACTTATTTTTATTGTTAAGGATACATTAAATTGCTCAAAGGTGACAGTAAAAATATTATAATATTATTATACAAGATTTCTATTTCAAGGAACAGGGTATATACAGCAATCGTTAAGTTAAATTTACTACTTTTTAATACCTTTTTTACTACCTTCAGAATGTTTTTTAAAACCATCACGACACTGAATTGCAAGTGTTAATCAGCGACCTTTCTATTATTTACACAGATTTTGACATATAACATACAAAAAAGAATAGATTTAGTATTGATACCAGGAGGAAATCTGTTATAAGTTATCATTCAGACACAGTAAAATACATCTCAACATTCACAAAGGTTGGTTAAGGAGAAGTATTACTGCATACACATTTGATTTCAATTAATAATTGGTAATTCCGCAATTAAATTATTTAGTGTTTTTTTTCCACCAACAAAACCTGAGCCAAATATTACATTTCTATAGCTGTGATAAGTTGTTGAATTTAACAAAATACTAAAAAATAGTGCTGTCAATCGATTAAAAACTTTAACTAGATTAATCACACATTTTTTCTGTGATTAATCGCAATTAAAAATAAATGTTTTTGTACATTTTTATTATATTTTTTAATATAATAATTTCACAGTTAATCAAATTAATGTAGAAACAACATCAAGACAGTATATTTTAAATACTTGTTTAAATGGCATCTTTTTATGAATGAAGGCCAGTAGCCTATTACTGATATTAATACTGCTACTGATTTTTTTTTTTACATTTATTATTAGGCTTCAAAAAAATAACAGTTTTTAATTTAAGTAAACTTAAAACAATGCTAACATAAACCCATAATAAATGTCATGTTTATTCCTGCCCTTCCTGTCTTAACAGTTAGGAAATATACAGAAATGTAATAAAGTTATCAAAGTTATATATACAGTCTGCACTGCATAAACTATAAATTAAATAGTTAATCGTTATTAAAGCTACAAAAGTTATTTAGTCAAGAGCAGCGAGTCCTTTTCTCTGTTCGCTTTGTTCTTTAACTTTACTGACAGGAAGCTTTATTGGCTGCTGTCCCTTTAAGAGCAGACAGACACGCGGATCTCACTGTTTACTGTCTATGGATCGCGCCTCATTCTCTCACAACTCTTTTTGTTCATTTTAGACTTTATATAAATCATTTAAGATTGCTCTTATGAGGATAGTCGTTGAAGATATGCCTTGAAACAAGTCTAAAATAAAACGTAAGCCAGCCACTTCTGTTGAGCGCACAGTGCTCTGAGATGATGCCGAACAACCGCTGAATATGACGTCAGCATCAAACACACGCCGAGACGGAGACGGACGATCTTTGATTATGTGCCCAGATATGCTAAAGCCCATATTTAAACGAACTAACGCGAACGCAGATAGAGTTTCAATAGAATAGGACACCTGATAGTCTGAAAAAATAATACCTAATTTGGAAAAAAATAATACCTCCGAGACCACATTTAACACTTTTAATGGCCTTAAATATGACAATTTTGATTTATCACTTTTTAATACTATTTAAAACCCCGCGGACACCCTGAGGAAGTGCTGTTTTCTTTTATTTCAACATTTATAATTAGTTTAAATGTCTCTTGAGCAGTATATCAGTTTATTGCATGATCATGGAAGATCGTGTGACACTGAAGAAAAATGGATGCTGAAAATTTAGGTTTTTTTTTTTACAGGAATAAATTATATTTCAAATATAAGAAAACAATATTAAATTTCACAATATTACTGTTTTATTGCAGTTTTGATTAATTAAATACAGCCTTGGTGATAAGAGATAGCTTTCAAAAACATAAAAACAATCAGTAACACTATACAATAAGGTTCATTAGTTAACATTAGTTAACTACATTAGTTAAAGATTTGAACGGTTATGAATCAGCGTATTCATTCATGATTCAGACTGAGTGTCAAACTGCCAAACTTCTGAAATCACGTGACATTGGCGATCCGAATCATAGATCAATATGATGATTCATAACCGTTCAAATCTTTATTTGAGGATTGAAAACAAACACGGAAGAGAAGACACTGCTGAATAAAGTCGTAGTTTTTGTTATTTTTGGACCAAAATGTATTTTCGATGCTTCAAGAGATTCTAGTTAACTAACTGATGTCTCATATGGACTACTTTGATGATTTTTTTATTCCCTTTCTGGACATGGACAGTAAAGTGTGCGTACACTTAGATATGCTGTCGGACTAAATATAAAATATCTTAAACTGTGTTCCAAAGATGAATGGAGTTCTTACAGGTATGGAATAATATTAGGGTGAGTCATTAATGACATTTTTGGGTGAACTAACCCTTTAACATGAACTAAAAATGAACTGCACTTATAAAGCATTTGTTTATCTTTGTTAATGTTAATTTCAACATTTACTAATGCATTATTAAAATCTTGTTAACATTAGTTAATGAACAGTGAACTAACATGAACAAACCATGTACAGATGTATTTTTATTAACTAATGTTAAGAAAGATTAAGTAATGCCGAACAGAGGTGTTGTTGGTTAGTTCATGTTAACTAATGCATTAACTAATCTAATACAACATTATTATAAAGTGTTAGCAAACAATCTTACGAAGACCGAAGTGTTTAAAGCACCTGTAACTCTTGGTTTTTGGTGTAGTAGTCATCCCTGGCCTGCTGTAGTTGGCGAATCTGGCTGTGCAGGCGTGTAACTACAGTCTCTCGGTCGTCCCAAAGCTGCCGGTATCTCTGCTGCTCCACCTGCAGACTCTCTCTCAGAGACATGATATCCACACTCTGTAGGTTCAGCTGGTCCTTCTGTAGAAACAAACACACAGACATACAATCAACTACATTAGTCTCTGCCACCCTCTAGTGGTCAAAAATGGTGAATGTCTTTTGCCACTAAACAGAACTATTTAGTTCACTATTTTTAATCTAGAGGCATTCATTCTGACCGATGGCTCAAACCTGAATGTGTTGAATGTCATGAAATTGTGTTTAAGTTACCATGGCGTTATTCTGCTCCTCAAGCGCGGTAGCATTGATGATGCGCCGGAGCAAACGTCGGTTACGTACAGCATGCTGCTCTCGCTTGTAGCGCTCGTACAGGAGCTGGTTGTGAAGAAGCAGCAGCTGACTGCGCAGTGTCTGCAGCTCATCCATAGGAGCAGAACCTGTGCATGAGGAAAAAAAAGATAACTTTTTTTTAGACATAAAACATTAAAGTAATTAAGACATTTTTTAAGACAGTATTTTTTCATTTACAGTTAATTTAAAATTCTATAACTTTTTTTATACTTTCATATTTTGAATTTCTTTCACTTCAACAATAATCTCCTGAGTGTTATCTTTAAAACAAGACCAAACTGAGATTATATTCCATATATTCCAAATCATGCTTGAATTAGAGCCATTTATATTTGGATAGTGCATTTTCATGTCTATTTTCAAAAAGGGGGGTGACAGTTAAGGGGTTAAAATATAAGTAAGTTTACATTTTTAACATATATGTCGTAAGCATAATGAGTAACTTCAGGTATAAACCTTTATTTAAAAAAAAAAAAAAAAAAAAAAAGTTTACTCAAATTTATATATTTTATAGAATATTTTGAGATATTTTGAGAAATTTCTCAATGTTTGTCCAAAACTGTTAATTACCATTGTTCTTTAAAATATAATACTTCATATTTTAAAAGCCATGATGGTGAGCAACTGATGGCAGAATGTTCAGTTTTGGTTGTATTATCCATTAAAGGGTTGGTTCACCCAAAAATTAAAATTCTGTCATTAGTTACTCACCTTCATGCCATTCCAAACCCATAAGATCTTCGTTCATCTTCAGAACACAAATGAAGATATTTTTGATGAAATCTGAGAGATGTCTGCCCCTTCATAGACAGCTACACAAGTTCATAAAGAGATCGTAAAACAAATCCATTTGAATTGAGTGGTGTAATCCAAATTTTCTGAAGAGACAGATTTGAATTTAGGCTTTAAACTGACATAAATATTCATATTTTAAATTTTAAATTGACAAAAATATTCAACTTATTTGAGCTTCCGCAAGAGGCTTGTTCTCGTGCGTCAAGCAGGTTCGATTGAGCTTCTGTTTATATTCACTGATCAATGTTCATATGTGAATAAAAGCCTAAATTCAATCTTTTCATCAAATAAAGTGATCGAGTCTCTTCAGAAAATTTGGATTAAACCACTCAATTTATAAGGATTAGTTTTACGATCTCTTTATGAACTTTTTGAAGCGTCAACATGTGTCAGTTGCATAGCTGTCAATGGAGGGACAGTGAGCTCTCAGATTTCATCAAAAAGATCTTTATTTGTATTCCAAAGATGAACGAAAGTCTTACGGCTTTGGAATGACATGAGGGTAAGGAAATAATGACAAAATGTTCATGTTTAAGTGAACTATCCCTTTAAAGTTCTCATGAAATAAAAATTGACCCCATTTACTTTGTTAGCACATATTCCAAGTCTTGGTAAACAATTAATCCATGCAAGCTAATACACAGAAAAAAACAGTTTGTTGCAGTAATCTTTAACCAAAATCTGAGAAGTAACTTCTGGTCTGGAAACAGCGTTCCCTCTCAGATGACGGCAGTTTGAGGGCTTAGGTTTGAAAATGCTAAACACACCCCTTCAACCATTAGGCTGCTATGAGCGATGGACGGAGAGGAGTGCTGAGGTAATACCCTGCCCTCTATTCAGTTTTCCATTCCACTTGGAAATACGTCACAGCACTGAAGAAAACTCACTTGCTACTTCCGGTTAACTGGGACTTTAATACTCCTTTGTGTTGTTTATCCCAGGCTGAAAACACAGCATTAGTTCTCTGTACTCTTAAAAGACCACTACAATGTTTTGGAAAAGAGGCTCATTTTACAAGTACCTTAGAGTTAAACACTTGAGTTTTACCATTTTTGAATCCATTTAGCCGATCTTTGTATCTGGCAGTAGCACTTTTAGCATAGCTTAGCATACATCATTTAATCGGATTTGACCATTAGCATTTCGCTCAAAAATTACCAAAGACTTTCAATATTTTTCCTATTTAAAACGTATAATTGTGCCGCTGCACCCATGTTATGGCAGCAAAGTTCTGATGATTACGCAGGAATGAGAGTATAGTTGGTCTAGAAAATCACAACTTTTCATTTTCCATTGGTCTTAGTACACTTGTAACAACCGAAGAGTCGAGTTTTAAAAAGGAAAAATATAGAAACTCTTTGGTCATTTTTGAGCGAGATGCTAATGGTCTAATCCAATTCAATGATGTATGCTAAGCTATGCTAAAAGTGCTACTGCCAGATACAGAGATCGGCTGAATGGATTCAAAAACGGTAAAACTCGACTGTTTAACTATAAGGGACTTGGAAAATGAGCCTATTTTCAAAAAAAAGTGGGGCGTTCCTTTAAAAAACTACTTTTCCACAACTAGCTGAATGTGTGCTCTGCTCATGCAATGTTGTTTACCTCCAAAGTGTGTCCAGTCAGCTGACTTGCTTGGCAGGGGCAATCTGACAGCAATTGCGGAAATATTAGGGGGGATTAGAGAGAGAGAGAGAGACAGGGAATCAACAAGGTCAGTGGCAATGTGACAATAATTTCAGACACACTGCTCTTCTGGCAGAGGAAGATTTTCTTCACAGAACTCTCTCTGACCAGAGCCAAAACACCTAAATTTGTGTGAGCCCAGTAACCCAACTCAATTATGTGTCTTCTAGTATGGCTTGTGCAGGGCAGAGAGAGAGAGACAGAAAGAACTCTGATTGTTTTTGGCTAACACAGGATCTGCTGTTACGCTGTGGACTGATTTGCGTGGCAGTGGATGTGACACGGGACAAAGCAGACAGTTGTTTTAGTGTGAAAGCGAGTTAGTGGGCACATTTGCAACTAGTCTGATCCAGTTCTTCTTAAAGAGCCTCAGAGCAACACCAGCAGGTCTTATAGATTGGAAATTAAATGAAGTTTTTTACATTTTGTAAAGAAAACAAGTTATTCATTATGAGGAAGATGATCAGAGAGATTGTTAGCGTGTTATACAAATCTAAGGGTGTTCTGGGTTGTTAGCATGTTGCTAATGTTTAAGTGGAGTCATAAATATCGAAATTCCAAGACTTCCAAGCATATGAATGACAAAGCAAAATCTTATTTAAGAGTGAGAAACTCTGAAATCTGAATCAGTGTTTCTTTCTCATCTCGTCTTTTTCCAGTCGAAAACACTGATCTATAATATATTAATGGCAGATGAGAACAAAACTTGAACTGAACTGAGCTGAGCTGGATGATGACACTCGTGCCTTCTGTAGAGCTTCTTTACAGCTGAAACGATTAGTTTCATAATGAATACATTTTTCAAAATTGACATTGTTATTGAAATGAACTAAATCAACACTGAACTGATTTGAGCTGAATAACACCAGTGTTGCCTTGAGTAGAATTGCTTATTGTTTCATAATTTTTTAACTTTACAGTCATTGAACTCAATCAACACTAAACTGACCTGTGCTAAATGGCGACAGTATTGTCTTTTTTAAGGCACTTTACAGGAGAATCTGAATTTGTCTTATATTTGAAGATGTTTGCATTATTGATTCTATTATTTTTCCTATTTATTACTGTGAAGCTGCTTTGAAACAATCTGTATTTTATAAAACACTATGGCCCTGTTTCACAGACAGGGCTTAGACTAAGCCAAGATTAAGCCTTAGTTCAATTAGGGCATTTAAGTAACTTTTATAAACATGTCATGGGGGAAAAAAACATTGCTGGCATGCATCTTGAGACAAACCAATGAAACAAGTTGCCAAGTCCCAAACATGTAGCCTAGAAATCTAGACGCACCCTAGCGGCAGCAAATTTAATTTCTTGCGAGTGTAGGCTAGCAACTCTCGGTAGACCTACGAGCTGGAAAAAACAAACTCCGGGCAGGCAAATCACATCGTGTATAGAGTTGGTGGGCGGGCTTAACATGATGACAGCGGAGTTGTGGAGATTCCGCGTGCTTCTTGTAAACACGGAAGCCGGCGGACAGCGGTCTTTCTAATCGGCTTTGACAGCGACTCTGGAAGACTTGGAGAGAAGCATTTCTTTAAGAAAAGAACGGCACTGAAGTCATTCTTAAGAAGGGAAGATGTGTTCGGAGTTTTGCCGACCGGATATGGCAAAAGTTTAATCTGTCAACTAGCTCCACTTCACCTTGCTCTGGTTGGTTGTAGCTCTATCCAATTGTGTGCAGAGGGAGTTTGAAAGACAACCGTTTCTCCCGCCCCTCGGACTGAGCCCTGTCAATGGTGAGTTCCCAGACCTAACATCTTGATGTGGGCCCAGCTTGTCAGGCTACCAAACATGTATTTTAGTCTAGGATTAGACTTTCACCGTGTCTGTGAAATCATATAGCGTTTGTAAATAAAGCTGACTTGACTTAATAACAAATGCAGATGACTTAGGGGTATGACATTTCCAGGTTCTCTCCAAAAATGAAGCACCAAATATGCCTTGATTTGCTTTCATTTTGTCATGTCACACGTTTCAGTGGAAATGTGGAAAGTCTGGTTAGGCTTTATAATCTGAGGTTAAGTGTCTTGCTCAAGGACAACACAGAAACAACGCACTCTTTTTGATTACAAGCCAATATCTTGAACCACACATTGAATTATAGCAAAGAAAAACAGAGAAAGAAAAAGGGCTTACCTCTTTAGCACTTTGTCATGGGCGTCACCACCCTGCTGCACGAGGCGATCCAGCACCTCCAGGGGGGAGGCAGACACAACCCCCTCCACACCCTCCTCCTCCCCTTGCTTGCTCACATCACCTCTCTGGACCCTCTCAAAGGCTACTCGCTGCACAATCTCTGAGGTCTTCCTTCCCACAAAGAGAGAGGCCGCCCGAGGCAGGGCCATGTCAAACAGAGCCTCGTACGGCAGGGGTGGCGGTTTGCACGGACTTGGGGAGCACAGGCCGTATTTCAGAGCCTCGTCCTCTGGTGCAGAAGGGCTCCGATGGAGTTGGCTGTGCATTGGGTGTTCGATGGGCATGAACACTGGCTGGAAAGACCAGGGATGCTCCTGGGACGGGCCTCTGCTCACTCTGCCTCTGTCCCCAGGTGTGATCTCAGTCTTATCAGGAGTGGAGATGGTGTTGTGAGGGTCTCGAATCGAGCCGCACAGGATAGAAAAGGGCTGGGGTTTCTCTTGCGTGCCAGTCAGGGTCTCTGTGGTGTTGAAGAACGGAGAGTCAAAGCCACGAAGGCCAGCTAAATCTTGCTTCTCCTCAGTTAACTTCAGAAGCTCCTCTGTTATGGCAGCTGAGAGGATGGGAAATAGAAAAAGATGTGAAGAAAATTCCAGATCTTTGTTGTTTAATTGATTAGTTTGTTAGTTGGGAAACAACAACTCAACTGGCATGAAACTACAGCCACAATGTCATAAACAACCCCTCAGTGTGAAAGAAAAACTAGTTCATACCATCCTCCCGCTCTTTCTCGATCCTCACTTGTTCTTGCTCCTTCATGTACATGGAGAGCTCGGTCAGGGTCATTGGCATGTTCTCACTTCTGCCATCTGGGTCAGATAAAAGACACATCTAAAGGCTCATTCACAACAAGAATGATAATTATAACAAAAACTTCATTAGCATCCATGCACAATGCCGCTTTAAATGCTTAAAAGTTCGGTGGATTCTGATTGGCCAGCAATCAGCTGGAAGAATTCATTCTGACAGTGTTTCCAACGATATCAATCCTCTGTGTCTTGTTACAGTTGTGGTATGGACTGAAAGAATTACAATGATTGTTGAAGATTATAGTTATAGTTATAGATACTGTCATTGGTGTGAATGACCCCTAACATATGCCTTTTCCGCTCAACACTTAAAATGTTAACTATGTCAATGGTTAAAGAAATTGTTCTACTAACTCTTTAAAGAGAATCAAAATTTTACTTCAAATGTCAGGCTGTTGTGTTAGTAACATACCTCTGTGATTGATCGTTTCAGGTCCAATTTTATCAATCTCTCTGACAGGCTCCTGTCTGACCAAGATGGGTTTGGTGTGATCTAAAGGTCTACCGTCCTATGGAGCACATAAAAGTTAAAACAGCTTGTAGTGAAACAATACACAAGCAAAATGGTCTCAGAGCAGACTTGAAGTTCTTTTAACAACGGAAGGTAAAAAGGAATAGTTCACTCAAAAATTTAAATTCTGTCATCATTGAAGGATGCTTTAACTATTTTTGTCCATACAATAAAAGTCAGTGAACCCCATTGACTTTCAATCTATGAACAAAAACATTTTCAAAACATCTTTTTGTATTCTCATTAAGGAAATACTTAACAAAAAGATTTGCACAAAAAGTCATCTATCACAAAAGTACCTTGCATGGTGGGCTGGCGGTACTGCATGGCAGAGACACAGGGGGAAACTCATCGGAGAGGCTGGGAGGAGGTGAGGCGGTTGCAGGGGTGCTGGAGGACGGGGTGGCTTTGCCACCTGCTGCAGGAAAGTTGACAAATCCAAATTCATACTAGTGCTTGAGGGAATGGACACCCTGATGTGCCTTCCTGCCATGCTAAATAAATATCAAACTGTTGTTGACTGAACAAGCATAGACAATATAGTCACCAGGTGTGCTGTAGAGGCGGCTCGGTAGGTGTGAGGCACTCTGGGACAGTTCCGGGTTCGGTGACATCCCACGGGAGGAAGGGGGCGTGGCCATGCCACACTGGGAGGATGGGCTCCAGAGGGAATCCTTAACACCAAATGTGGCATTAAATTCACAGCTGGAGTTCTATAAATAAACACAAGCAAACAAAAAGTCTCTTGACTGCTTATACAGAGGGTAAGATTCTGCACATTGTGCAATAAATTAGGTTAAAAATTTTAGTCACTGACAGACAATATTTCACAATCTTTCCGTTTCCACAGTAATTTTAATACATTAAGTGCCATCTTAGTAAGCAAAAGCAGTGTATATACACATTGACATTTCACAAAATGTGAAGTTTGCCAGCAGTTTCACAACATGTTTGCACTTTGCGGCATCATATACCACAGTGCTTGTAAAAATTGTAGTAAAGTAAAATGGGCCAATATATATACAGGTCCTTCTCAAAAAAATAGCATATTGTGATAAAGTTCATTATTTTCCATAATGTAATGATAAAACTTAAACTTTCATATATTTTAGATTCATTGCACACCAACTGAAATATTTCAGGTCTTTTATTGTTTTAATACTGATGATTTTGACACACAGCTCATGAAAACCCCAAATTCCCCAAAATTTTGCATATTTCATCCGACCAATAAAAGAAAAGTGTTTTTAATACAAAAACGTCAACCTTCAAATAATTATGTTCAGTTATGCACTCAATACTTGGTCGGGAATCCTTTTGCAGAAATGACTGCTTCAATGCGGCGTGGCATGGAGGCGATCAGCACTGCTGAGGTGTTATGGAGGTCCAGGATGCTTCGATATCGGCCTTAAGCTCATCCAGAGTGTTGGGTCTTGTGTCTCTCAACTCTCTCTTCACAATATCCCACAGATTCTCTATGGGGTTCAGGTCAGGAGAGTTGGCAGGCTAATTGAGCACAGTAATATCATGGTCAGCTAGCTGCATTGACCCTACCCTTGATAAAACACAGTGGACCAACACCAGCAGCTGACATGGCACCCCAGACCATCACTGACTGTGGGTACTTGACACTGGACTTCAGGCATTTTAGCATTTCCTTCTCCCCAGTCTTCCTCCAGACTCTGGCACCTTGATTTCCGAATGACATGCAAAATTTGCTTTCATCCGAAAAAAAGTACTTTGGACCACTGAGCAACAGTCCAGTGCTGCTTCTCTGTAGCCCAAAGTGGCTTGACCTGGGGAATGCGGCACCTGTAGCCCATTTTTTGCACATGCCTGTGCACAGTGGCTCTGGATGTTTCTACTCCAGACTCAGTCCACTGCTTCCGCAGGTCCCCTGAGGTCTGGAATCGGTCCATCTCCAAAATCTTCCTCAGGGTCCGGTCACTTCTCGTTGTGCAGTGTTTTTTGCCACACTTTTTCCTTCCCACAGACTTCCCACTGAGGTGCCTTGATACAGCACTCTGGGAACAGCCTATTCGTTCAGAAATTTCTTTCTGTGTCTTACCCTCTCGCTTGAGGGTGTCAATGATGGCCTTCTGGACAGCAGTCAGGTCGGTAGTCTTACCCATGATTGCGGTTTTGAGTAATGAACCAGGCTGGGAGTTTTTAAAAGCCTCAGGAATCTTTTGCAGGTGTTTAGAGTTAATGAGTTGATTCAGATGATTAGGTTAATAGCTTGTTTAGAGAACCTTTTCATGATATGCCTATTTTTTAAGTTTTCATGAGCTGTATGCCAAAATCATCAGTATTAAAACAATAAAAGACCTGAAATATTTCAGTTGGAGTGCAATGAATCTAAAATATATGAAAGTTTATTTTTTATCATTACATTACATTATGGAAGATAATGAACTTTATCACAATAAGCTAATTTTTTTAGAAGGACCTGTATATATAGGCCCATAACCAATATGTGCTTCCCATTATATATATATATATATATATATATATATATATATATATATATATATATATATATATATATATATATATATATATATATATATATATATATTTTTTTTTTTTTTTTCCAAGTCATGTGCTTCCCATAATATATTATATATATATATATATATATATATATATATATTTTTTTTTTTTTTTTTTTTTTTTTTTTTTAAGTTTTAGATCATCATCTAGCACTAATAGTGATCTGGGGCCGTATTCACAAAACATCTTAAGGCTAAAAGTAGCTCCTAACTTGCTGATTTAGGAGAAACTCTTAAAAATAGTGAGCATGTCAGTACTAATTTTAGGACTACTAAATTTTTACTCTAAGAGTATTTCATAAAGCATCTTAGCACTAAAACTAGCTCCTAAATCCATGAAACGCTAGTAGTAGTCAAGAGGACTCTTAAATCACTAAGACCAAATCACAAACAATCCTAATGGCTGTTGCTGCAATCTGTCCAAAGATACTAGCCCTATATACAACGTTGAGGCAATAGGGATAATTAATGTATCTTTAATAAAACAAAATAATTATGTCAGATTACCTGTGGTAGTTGTTTTTATGAGTTCACGCTTACAAATGATTGAATAAAATAAAACAATATAAGCATATTTGACGTGCTGTCTGAAGCGATCAAGGGCTCTGAACTCCCAAATTTTCCCAAGACCCAGAGTGAGTTCTGCCCCGTATCGCAGACTGAGAGTGGGGAACGGGGTGGCGGAGGGATACAGAAAACTAACAGGTGAGTTGGCTCTCAGGTGTGTATACATATCCCTCGCGCTGATTAGATAAGACAGTTTGAACGTGCTCCTCACAAACTTTGTTTATAAAACATCATTTTCGCTTGAATTCTGCAAACTCTCGAGATAAAGACATGTTAGAGTCTGACAACTAGGTGAGAATACTAGTTTAATTTGTGACACTTAGCCTACTTTTTAAAATGTTTATTTGAATATGGCAACACTTTTATTTTAAAATCTTTATTTAAATATGCCAACATTCTTACTTTAAACATTGTAGTTGAATATAGCAACACGAAACCTCGTTCAACAAAATATTTCTATATTTAAATCACTGACAGAGAACCCTCCCCTATCAGCCAATCACTGTGATCATAGTTAGCAACCGTGATGACATCATCCATAGCAACGAGGTCAACCCCGCCCTTACTCTTAGCTTAAGACTTCTCTGTTCCTTAATAAAAGTTGCTCTCAGCAGCTTTGTGAATAGATTTTAAGAGAAAACTCTTATCTAAGAACTTTTACTGCCATTTAGGAGAACTCTTAGTGGTAAGATAAAATGTTTTGTGAATATGGCCCCAGATTGTCAGTGTTAAAATAGCCATTATCTACCAAATTACAGCAAAACTGTGATCACATAGCCTAATCTTGAATTGAAATTTGAATCCTCAGACCAAAAAAACATTAACATATAAACAAATGTTAATGGCACTGAGCCTCATTAGAACACAACACAATGCAGTTTGTTTTCAATCAGCAGAGGGTTCAGAATAAAGGTCCTGACAGTGGGAGTTGACAAGCCAGGAGAAAGCGCTATGGCGTCATTCACATTGTCAAGACAACCGTTTCTGCGTCAGCTAAGAGATTGCATGTTTCTCTCTTTTTAAAACCCTGCACACCCACCGGAATGACTCAACACCTCTCCCCTCCTTTCCTCTCAGCTCCTCAGCCTGCCTGGAGAACAAGGAGATGATTCATGGAGGGAGAAGGAGGGGGAGCTCTTGTGTGCAACGGGAAAGGAGGGGTTCAGGGATGGGTGATTTATGGACAACAGCTGACAAGCTGACAAACAACAAGAGGGAGGAGGGAAGCAGATGCCGATTCCTGCACTGGATCAGTTTATATGCAGAGCACAGATTCACAGGATTCAAACAGGTAGTTTGACGCCAAACTCACACCATTGGCTGTGCTCTTACCTGCCGACGGGTTCCAGTGGGGCTGCGATAGGAGGGCTGATTCCCTGAGAAAGAGGACAGGGCCAAGGGAGGGACAACAGGCTGACGAGGGGTGGATAAATGAGCTGAGGAAGAACTTCCTGCAAAGGGACAGAAAAAATAAGTCCACAAAAAACATCCTGCCACTGCTAGAAAAGCAGAGTTTGTCTGAAAATAGACTGTAACTGAATTAAAATGCTTGTTATGTTGTCTAACTTAATTTCCTATTACATTTATGCATTACCAATGCTTTTATTCCGTCATGTATCTAAGATATACTTTTTTATCACTTCCCACACATTTCTCATGTCCTTGCATCTATTTATATAGTCACTACACCATCCCTAGAATGAAGGGAAAAAAATTGAATGGGTCATATGATGCTTTTTAATGTTTTCCTTTTCCTTTATTGTGTATTGTATCTGTTTGTGTATGTTTATGATCTGCAAAGCTACAAAGCTTATAGACTCCCACAAAGGGATTATTAAGTCCAGATGTTATTTCCGCAAATACCTACGTCACAGTGTGATATATTAGCATAAAGCCCACCCAATGGCAAAACCCCCAATGGCAAACCCCCCTTTTTTGGCATTCTGAAAATGGATGGAATTAGGAATCAGTGATTTAGATTAATTTATAACGTTGTTCCTGAACAGTAAAACTAAAAAGTTAGCATGTGTGTACAGCATATTTTACATTTCCTACTATGAAATAGCCAGTTAAATAAAGGCTTTTTTCTTTGTTCACTTCAGGTCACTTCAGCTTGATTATCCACATTTTCAGAAACCCACTCAGGCTAGCGCTTACACAGAAATACTGACAACATTAAGAACTGTGTACAGTTGCTTTAGAGGCAGAAATTCACAATTATGGTAAGGGGAGTTACATTTCTGACACACGCTTGAGGTTTTTGGCCAATCACAATGGACTGGGTCAGCTGACCAATCAGAGCACTCTGGCTTGTTTTCAGAAAGGGGGGGCTTTGTATCACTTTGTATAAATCATATTTTATTAGACATAATAATAAACTTGAACTTCTACAACTTTTCTTTCGTTTCACTTTCTTCACTGCAGCAATAATCTGCCAAGTGTCTTCTTTAAGTCTGTCCTCCAAATTATTCCAGATTTATAAGTTTAAGGTCTATGCTCAAACAGGTGCTAAATGGATTATACCCATTCCACCATGAATATAATTTAGCACCATAAAACCCCCCCAAAACAGTATCAAAATAAAATATAGTATATTCATTTAATTTTAATATAAAATAAAAATATAATCCTGCCATTTTTGACCAACATTCAAGCAACACCAGAGGGATAATGAACTTTTAAAATAGCATAATATGACCCCTTTGAGGGCTAGACTCCATTATGCAAAGTTTGTGTAAGTAATTCAGGCAGGATTAGGGTTACCGTAGCTACTGTGGAAGTCGCCGTAAGGGCTGGCAGTGCAATCAGCCGGACGTTGTTGTAGATGAGCACAGAAATGCTCAGGCATGCTGGCATAGCCCTCTTCGCAGTACGCCTCCTTCGGGTCCAGAGAGACTTTGGCACACTCTATAACAATATCATGGATCTCAAATCTCTTCCACCTGTACGAATAAAATAAAGCAAATGAAGGATGAAGTGACAGTTACATTTATGATTTATGCAATTAAATAAGTCCCATTCTTTATTGCCTTACCGGCTGGGGTCTAGTTCATGGTCCTTGGTTCCGGTCACTAATTCGGGATGTATTCTGACATGTTCAAGCATGGGCTGAAATACAACATTAATACAAGATAAATATGATTAGTTATATTTGACTGAAATTAAACAATCGCCAATTAGCCATTACCATTTCTGCAGAAATCAATTTTGGGTACTTTTTTGTACATTTACTGGTTACTGATAGACTGGATGCCAGCCGAACGTAGCCTCGCCCACAAATGTTTTAGGTCAGGCAGTTCGGTCTGGCCTCGATCCATAGAGGAGTAATTTCTCCAGAAAAAAAATGGTGTTTGGGGGGTAAAATGTGTTATTTTGGCAAGGTTGCCTGCTAAAATTCGCACTCATGGGTCTATATATCACATAATAGTCGCTTCAAACCGCGGACATAGAAAACAACCCACAGAAAAAAACGCGGACTTGGCAACACAGTGCAGTTGAGCTCTGTTGACATTTGATAATGCTCCGTTAATAATGCTTTGTTGCTCTGATTGGTTGTAGGTCTATCCAATTGAGGTCTAAACACGCCCCATAATCACAGTCCAATGGAGCAGTTTCAGACTCATATTCTGACTAGAACTGAGTATGACCACGTCAGGCTAGGTTACTGATGAAGTAATATTACAATTCTAACAAACAGTAAAGTTTTTTTTAATTTTTTAAATAACCCTTTTATTCAGCAAGAATGCATTAAATTAATCAAAAATCACAGTAAAGGCATTTATAATATTACAAAAGCTTTATAATTTAAATAAATACTGTTCTTCTGAACTTTATATTCCTCAAATAAACCTGAAAAAAACTAGTTTCCGCAAAATACATAGCAGCACAACTGTTAATTGTGATAATAATAAATGTTAACAAAACCACATAAACATATTAGTGTCACTGTAATATTTTGCAATATTACCTTTTTACAGTATTTTGAATAAATGCAGTGCTGGTAAGCATAAGAGACTTCTTTCAAAACCACTTAAAAAAATCCCCAAACTTTTGAATGATATTATATACCAGTAATTATTTGTTATTGCTAATACCTGATTTTTAAATGCTACAAATGAATGTAGGCATCACAGTGTTATAGTATACAGGACAAAACATGGATATTCATTTTGAGATTTGCTAAAGATTACTTTGAAAATGTATATGTATAATATATATATATATATATATATATATATATATATATATATATATATATATATATATATATATATATATATATATATATATATATATATATATATATAAAAAATCCCGAAACCAATATTACTCTTGCAGCCTATTCCCTACTACTAGGCACATGTCCATTTTACTTTTATTGAAAGAAGGAAAAAAAGAAGTAATATGGGCATAAAAAAGTAATAAAGTAAATATGTTTTTTACTCATTTTTAAATGAATTTCATTACATCTCACGTATTTAGTAAACCTCTTGGGAAAGCAAATGTATGAGTCAGCTCACCTTGACCACCTCCTCAAAAGTGTCCATGTTTTCCTTCATGCTATAATGGGAGCGCAGGTAAGACACAAAATTGCAGGGGTACATCCCATACAGCCGGTGGAAGAGCGAGTAGACGCTTGCGTGCAAGTGGATGAGATAAACCTCCGGTACGTGTCCTTTCAACAGAGATAATACAGCTAGTTAACCATCATTTTGTTTGGTACTTTAAAAGAGGCCTCATAATATTTCTTGGATTTCTGTGACTAAAATGATCCAGAGGCTTCGATGAATAATAAAACAAACCTCAAGAGTCATACATTATTTGAGTGTTAGAAACTCTTACCTGGGTTTCTCAGGTTCCAGGAAGCCAGGCGGCCAAAGATATCAAAAAACTCATAGAGATGCTGCTTGCCAGCTTGAGGAATCATGGGTAATAGTGTGATGAGCACCAGGACTCCAGTTATTAGAACCACAACATCTGTGTCTGTCTGTAACACACAAATGATTGTATATACTGTATGTTACAAAACAACCAGGCACTTGATTCCAAGACCAAGAGGCCCATCTAAAAGATCTTTAACATTAGGAGCTTACCTTGAGGCATTTGAGGAGAGATAGCAGCAGCGGATAGCGAGCGATCTTGTGGATCCAAGATGGCTGCTTACGGACAACGTGCCCCAGTAGAGTGAGAGTGGGCAGGCGACAGGGGGCTTTAGCCATGCATTCATTCATTTTATCAAAAAGGTGCTGAGAAACAGACAATAAAGCCAAGTCACATTACAGGCCAGACAGATCTTAATGTTGTTCTCCGCCCTAGACATTTATTACTGTTATTAAATATTAATGTAATAAAATAAATTAAAAGATGCTGGCAAGATAAAAAGCTCCTTTTATTTTGTTCATATTTCACAGGTGTTTATTTACCTTAAGAATATGGGCTGGCTGTAAATTATATACACCTACTGTATGTACTCATTGATATAGCTAAATTATGAAATAAAAATAGGTCTATTTGGGAACAATTAATCATTCTAGAATGATTGGGTGATTTTTCTAGGGTAGGTTAAAAGCTAAAAAATTAACTTTTACTTTGAAGAATTGAGTCTTGACTGATGGCTGAATTTTTTGGGAAAAGATTGAAAATAGGGGTGTTCTCAAACCTCTTTTCAGTGAGGTTAAATTAAAATACATATTAACTGTGCTCAAGCTACTTGTCAATTTTAATGCATGTCCATCAATAAATATTTGCATGAAAATAACTTTCTATATATAGTAATGCCATCCAAGCTGCTCTGGGACTTGTCAGTAACTATAATGTTTTCTATAAGGCCAGTCAAAATATAGTTTTTTTTAACTTTCTATAGCATATTTTCGGTTTTAAAAAAGATCTGAGGCTGGTACCATGATGGTAGTCGAACAAACTCAGGGTTACACAATTAGTTGACAAAACAAACCAATCCAATCACCAACTTTCAGCTCAGGCTTTGATCCTGAGATCATAGAGCACGTGCACATGAAAGTGTGACATATATAGCGAACAGCCAATCACATGCCTTTGAAGAAACTACGACTGCGAGAGAATCAGATTCATTTCTCTCTTCTGCTAAAGATGAAAGAATATGGAGTATGTAAATGCATTTATACAGCAAGAAAAATATATCTTGCTATATCAGTTAGTTGAACATTAGAGCTGAAACCTAAAATAACATGTGGAACACTCTACTGTCTTGTGAACTTAACGGACACGCGCAGGCGGCAGCAAGACTGTTAGTGCATATGAAGTGTGCCATTTGGGACAGGGCCATAGTCTTACCCAAAGATTTCTCTTAGGCCACGATCCCACTGTTATTAATAATAATAACTATTATGATTTGTATTGTGAAGATATTAAAATAAGAAATATGTTGTAATAATAATAATAATAATAATAGTTTTTAATAAAAAATAATACTTTTTTAATATAGTACGGCTGTTATATTATAATGCAAAAATGTATGACAAAATGTCTACACTTTCAAAGTTTGAACAATCAACATTTTATTTTAGCAGAAAAGCCCAGGGAACATGGTTTTAAATTGAGTGTTAAAATGTCTGCTGTGTAACAGGTTCAAGACAGTTTTAGCAACAAAAATGAAAAATCAGTGAGCAATTATTCACCTTATCGTGTGGCTCCCTCACTGAGGACAGGATGTGCACTGCCTGGGCGGAGTTGGTCTCCAGGAAATAATCCACCAAGCCGTTCAGCAGCACAGACCCTCGGTCTGCAAAACATGAATCCACGCTCACTTTCAGTCATGCAATAAAACAGCAGGAATTTGAATATAAATCACATAGCAAATATCATGAAGTTTGAAAATTCAGCATTTAAACTTGGCTGGACCTGTGCTGAGGTGTTCATTGATGAGGCCCTTGATCTCATCCAGCTGGCGGAGGTCAGAGGTCTCCAGCAGGGGAAGCAGGTCCCCTACACTGAGCTGTTCCCTGGACATGATGGTGTGGAGGGTTCGGAGGCGGGTGTCTCTGAAACAGTCAAGGGAGAGGGGAAGGACTTTCAGACGTCGCTCTCACAGCTTCCCGTGTCCTGTCCAGCCTGGAAGGGTTCCAGGGCCGCCGTCAATACAGTCTCCAGGCACCACTGCAAAATACATTTGAGGGCTAACATCACTTTACTGTCTAGAAGTGCCTGTCTTGATGGCATATTCATGAGAACATTTTGCATTTTTTAAAATCCTTATCAGTTCATAAACAGCTTTTATTCAAACCAAGCTAGTCTAGTCTAGTTTTGGATTGTGAAACATTATGATGTAAGGACGTCTTAGCAGACCATCAACGTCTACTTCTACATCATTGCCGCTTTATCCCCATCGATTCACAGGTCACATAGTAGTAAATATGAGAGAGATGCAAATCAAAGACTTTAGTATGAATGGGAGAAAGTGCAACATGTAATATGGTGCAATAAGTCCTGCCTTCAAAGCGGAGTTGTCAAAAGTACTGACTTCAGTACCAAGTCAGCACAGAAATTTAAAATAATGTGACGATACCAGCATTTTGAACTAGCGATGTTGAATGGATTCTTAAACACCTCGGCCATTGTATTCACGTGCTCAATATAGAGCCCTGGAAAAAATTAAGAGACCACTTTTCAATTTTTCCAGAGCTGTACATGTCTGTGATTGGCTACAATGATCGACGCTCTCTTCACAGAGTGCTTCAATGATGCTCGCTCTTCACCGAACGCTTACACAGATATACACAGGAGTGTTTGAAAGAAAAGAAAGTCTATCAGCAGAGCCCTAATATATCCACTGATAGACAGATCCACTGATAGACTCCTGCTTTCAAATGCTGTACATGATGGCCAATCAGACATATATGTTGAGTATGTGAACACGATGGCCAATCAGAGATATATATGTTGAGTATGAGATCACAATGGCCAATCAGAGACATATGTTGAGTATGTGAACACGATGGCCAATCAGAGACATATGAGTTGAGTATGTGAACACGATGGCCAATCAGAGACATATAGGTTGAGTATATGAACACAATGGCCAATCAGAGACATATAGGTTGAGCATGTGAACACAATGGCCAATCAGAGACATATAGGTTGAGCATGTGAACACAATGGCCAATCAGAGGTGTTTAACAGCCGTTCAACAGCACTAAAAATGCTAGAGGGAAATGCTGGTAGTGTCACATTTTTTAATTTTCGGTCCCCACTTGGTACCGAAGGGGAAAAAAAACTGTGCTTACCAACATTTTTGAAAGAGAGGGTCAAAACCATTATAGAACATAGCTATTTACTTCTAGGTTAGGGTGTTTTTTGAAGTATAAAATCTTGATAACATTATAAATAGACCTTACAGGACACAAGTCTTTTTTTTCTTTTCCATAAAAATGCAGTTCATGACCCCTTTAAGTAAACTTTCCAATCGAGTGAGAAAAACACTGCAGAATGCACAAAAGTTCGCACAGAATTAGGATGTACCATTATAAAGAGTACTTCATATCATTAACATCAACTGTGATCGTGTGGTTGGACGTTTCAGGAAAGTAAACAACTTGTGCAACAGATTCTGAAGCATACAAGATTCACATGTTGTGACCTGTTTTTCACAGACACGACAAAAGTCAGCAGTTGTCACACCAGCCTAACAACATCAGGTCAACACTTAGCTGAAGTCAAAGAAAATTCATGAGGCATGCCTCAATTTCCTGATTAGAATAGACTACACACATCACTAAAACACTGTATCATGTTACATACTAGTGCACATGTAACATACTAATTTGAAGTTGAGCATTAAAGTGTAACTATGAATGGAGTGATAAAGCAGCTTTTTTAGAGGCTTTTGCTCATACTATTAGAACAGTGGCTCAAAATGTTACATCTCTTACAAACATTTTCACAGGCCCTGCATCTGACACAAATATCATAAAACAGTTTCGAAAGCGAAACATTTACACATCATCAGTACATGAAAGGAAAGAGAATAAGTATGCATAAATAATGATGTATGCATGTATGGATGGATGAAAAGATTTTAAAATGCAATTTATTCCTGTGATAAAAAGCAGAATTTTCAGCATTCAGTCTTTAGTGTCACGTGATCCTTCAGAAATCATTGTAATGATTTGATGCTCAAGATTTTTTTTAAATTATTATTAACAATGTGGAAAACAGATGCTTAATATTTTCAATATTAAAAGTTCAAAAGCACAGCATTTTGTAACATTATGACTTTACAGTCATGTATTAATTGCTAAAAAATCTTACAGTCTGTCTAATGGACTAATGCTTGGAATGGTAAATCAGCACAATTTACAAGAACTGTGTATAATACATAACAGAAAAATGAATGATTGTTTGTATGATTGTAAATGATTATAAAAATGTTGTAATTGGCAATGTTTAAAAAAAATGCAATGACAATGCAACACTAGTAAAAGTTCCAGTTCTAGTAACAGATGCCTCGAGACACACTCTCACACTAGCCCTGAGGCTTAAAGGAACACTCCATCGTTTTTAGAAATAGGGCTTATTCAACTACTTTGCTACATATAGATATGTGGGCAAATGTGTTTTATTTTAGTTTGGCAGGGTCGTCGCTAGCTTAGCATAATGAATGAAATCCTATGTGGCTAGCTAGCATGTCCTGAGTAAAAGTGATCCAGAAAAAAACCCCACCTAAGATACCACGCAACACTTTGCCATCGGTCAACAGCCAGAGGACGTGAGGCGTGATATCTCTGCGCCCAAATATCAGTGCTTCGCCTGTGCTTCCCCATAATATAGTCCCAAATCAATATCTGTCTAGGAAATCGCCTAGTCTTAATCTAAATCGCTATTTGTACTCGTTGTGAATACGCAGGCCACAATAAGTAATTAGGTGTTTTTTTTAATCACTTTTAATCGGGACATGCTAGCTGGCAAAATAGGGTTCCATTCATTATGCTAAGCTAAACTAGCGGCGACCCTGCCAAACTAAAACAATACATGCACTAAGACAGAATGCATTTGCCCAAATATCTAAATGTAGAAAAAAAAGAAGTTGAAAAAATTATTGAAAAGGCCCTATTAAAGGAGTGTTCCTTTAAAAGGCAGACTATCAGGACATCTTCCCCATATAGCTATTTTTATTTGCATTTGACAATGAAAAGGCTACCACATTCCCAAAGCAATAACGTTCTGCAGATTTGGGTCTTAACCTACATCTTAACCAGCTTAATCCTGAGAATAATGTGAGTCACCAAGACCTCAAGTTGATAGTCAAGTATGCAACATAATCAACTGCAAAGACGACACTTTCTCCTTGCTGGAGACCATTGCAGTTATTCACCAAAAACTCAGCGGTAATAAAACACAAAGCACTGCTCTAAGCATAACTTTGAGCCAGATGAAAACTATCTGGGGAAGGGTGATGCAAGCTGACCCCTCAATAGAAATATAAAGAAGTTCATTGATTAAGTTCATGACCGTATCCTACAAAATGAGCATGCATCACACTAAGGAGGAAAAAAAAAAACATAATAAGATGAAGTTCTGGACGACCTCATCGCGAACTGTGGCTGTGCCTGCCAACTGGAAAACAGGGTTGTTAACAGCACAAAGAAGCTTTATATGCCACGTTTAGAGCCACATAAACAAATTCCTTAAAGAGGTTGTATATAAACTGTCATGGAGACTTCTTGCTCTTCGAAGCCTAACTGAGTTTTGGGTCTCAAATCTCTCTTGAAGTTTGTCATTTACACATCCTAATATAGGTAAAGATTTGTTTTCCCCTAAACAAAAGAATATATATATATATATATAAATATATATATATATATATATATATATATATATATATATATATATATATATATATATATATATATATATATATATGAAATCAAAATAAATATTAATTAAAACAAATATAAAAATAAATGACTTAATATACAAAGAAGACATGTTTCAAATTATTGCGATATGCATTGATCATAAAATAAAAAGCCAATCGCTTGAAACTGCATTACATGACTCGCCTGCAAAAGGATTTCTGTTTGGTTTAAAAGCACACGCGCACCAAATCCCACAACATATGTCTAGATTTTAACCTATGCACGGAGCAAAATAACAGTGCAAACATGTGCATATAGATGTTGTGGTTTAGGCTGCACGCACTGACAGCAGCTGTGTTGAAATGACCACTGGCGTAAACAGCGCACGAGAACAATGGCCAGAATCTGCGGGACTGTCTCCAAAAAATGCGCCAGCAAAATGTAACATACACCCATGCATGACAACTTCCCCCTTACACTCGTGCATATGCACGAGGAGATTTGTTGAGATTAATTTCGGAACTGTTACAATCAATGAGGACTATTATTTCACTGACACTGACAGTCCCAAGCAAGAGAGCCTTATTATCGACAAGCTTAGTGCAGACCAGAAATAACGCCTGAAAGACTCTATAATGCACGTAACATACGGAGGAGAACGCAAATCTAACATTTAGACTGTCACTACGTATGATGTAAAAATACAACCATAAAAATCTTCGTTTAATAAACCTGTTTACCTGTTAGAGCAACTGCACTCCACAGGGCGCCGCCATCTTGAACACCTCACAACCCCTCCCTGCGCTGTCAGCATCCGCAACTGTGCAGGAGAAATAATCCCTGAGCGCGCAAAAACACGCCTGTATCTGGATGCAGAACGTTGATATATGACGTGAATATTAAGAGGAATGACCAGCGGTCATACTTCATAAATACGGTGAATTGTGGTGAGAGTAAGATTCCTGTATGAAAGTTTTAGAGAATCCTGCAGCTAGGCCCTGAGTTGTTTTTCTGAAGGGTGGAGGGATGCTGCGCTCTGTAATGCGGTTTTCGCGTGACTCAGGTGGCGAGTGGGGACGCTGAATCGACAAGCTATTTACATTTAAAATATTTTTTTTTCTTAAGATACATACATAGGCCTACATTTGAGCAAAGAAAAAGAAAGTAAACTATTTTAAAATCTAAATATAGGCTAATAAATTATTTACGTTTAAAATTAAGTAACCTTACCAGCTTTTCATAAACATAGCCTAGATATAAATAAATAGGCCTACATTAATACGGGGGAGGAAAATAAAATAGAGACTACCTTAAAATTCAAGCAAGCCTATAAAAACAATTTACGTTTAAGCACTTTATATAGGCCTTAACATAGTCCATACATATATCCCTACATAAATAAATAGGTAATACGCTAGCTTAAAATCCAAATAAAATAAAATAAAAATTCCCAATAGCTAAATAAATAAATAAATTATTAATCGAATGAATGAATGAATGAATGAATGAATGAATGAATGAATGAATGAATGAATGAATGAATGGTGAAAGAACGTAACTAGCTTAAAAATCGAAAGGCTAACAAACAATTTAGGCCTACATTTATGGTTAGCTATACATAATTATTATTATTTTTTAACTAGCTTAAAATCCTACATTTAAACGATGATGACATATCATGTGTTCACCCTTCCTGCTATTCGAAACCTGTTGTAGGCCCATGTAAACCCTTTTTTTCCACGAAACTCAAAAAAAGATAAATCTCATGAAGATATAATCACAGGGTGAGATCACTGGTAAAATCAATAACTTCACAGCCTTATCCACTCACTACCATTATAGACTTTTTATAAATCATTATAGACCATTATAAATCATTATTTATCTCATCTAACAGTCATGGCTAATTTTGTACGCCCATATGCTTATCAAAAAGAGCATGAATATAAGTAGTGAACAATAACATAAGGAGGTGGCCTATTATAGCTACAAGTAACGGTATGTTCTGGATAAGAGTGTTTTAGTGGAGATGTCCCTCTAGTGGTTAACCATGGTCATCTACTTCTATTTAATTACATTAAAGACGTATTCCCTCAAAATAGTAGCCTACAAATTGCTCTAACGTCTGAATCATCTGCAGTTGATAGCGTTGTCCTTTTTGTTAATATCCTAGCCTACTAATATGGCTAAAATGCAGTTTACTGTTTACATGTCTCCTTTTGAGTTGCGTACAGTGTTATTTTAGTTTTAAATTTTAATTTAATTATTATTATTATTATTATTAATGTCTATAGGCCGTCACAGTTTAATTGTTTAAAGTTATTTTAATGTAGGGCCTATCAAGTTAAAATAAGTGAAAATTGTTGCAAATATAAGCTAGCTTAAATAATAACTTTATTTCAGTTAATGTTTATTTGATTTCAAATCGTGTTTTTATGGTTTTAGTTACCTATAATAACATCCCTGTTTGTATTTCAACCTTGAATTTACTAGTTATGATCTTTAAATAAATCCACAATACAAAATTAAAAACGTAATTAGCAGAGGATGGTTTCGATCCATCGACCTCTGGGTTATGGGCCCAGCACGCTTCCGCTGCGCCACTCTGCTAGATGGCAACGGAAGGTAAAATCATGACTGTTAGTTATGACGATTCTTTTATTAGTGCTTATAATAGCCATAAACTATAATGAAATCCTTGTGATAATAGAATTTGGGATTCTGAGTGAACTATGAAATAGTTAGCGTGAAAAAAGTTATTTTTTAATTTAACAAAAAGCATATTTGAGTTCTCAGCAAAACGTCTATTTTTACACAAGGTAAATAAAAGCTAAATAAAAAGAAAAAATGCTACACTCTCTTAAGCGCCTCAATACATTTTTTGTTATATATATTTTTTTACAGTTATTTGAAAAGTTCACTACCAAATCCACTAGAGGGCGTAAATACATCAATCGATCCCATAATGCGCGCGCTCAAGGCAATAATAAAAGTGATCCCGGTAAATCTTTAAATGAACATTATCAAATGGGCAAAACGCACCAGGATTATAGACACTCGATAAATAAACACTTAAGTGTCTTCCAGCGCTTAGTTTTACAAACAATGCATTATTAGCCTATAGTTCTGCTTTTAATAATCAAAGATAAAACGCCCGAGGTTGCAACCAAAACACAACTGTGCAAATAAAAGTAAGCAAACATTCTGAGGTAACTTACCAATATTACAGGTTTGGTGTGTATTTTTTGAGGGGTACGTTCAAGCAAAGTTTGTTGCTGGTTTAATGGTTTAATGGTCTTATGTTTAAGCCCGCTAGCTGTTTTACAGGCGGTAAGTCAACAGATGCCCAATAACAATGATGATAAATGACTAAATTGGCAGCAGATAATTTGAGACAATGAAATATTATGAATCTTTAACGCATTGCTCTGTTAACCAATTCACACTTTGAATGTAGAGAAATAAACATATAAACAAATATTGTGACTAACGTTTTAAAATGATAACTAATATTTGTTAAAATATCTTAAATATGCTAGTTTAAAACTATTATGCCAAATAGTGTCTACCAGGATGTGTTTGCGTTTAGTAGTCAAATGTCGCACCTGCTCCGCCTGTAATTGGTTGAAAGCTCAGTCAGATTCCACCGCAGAATTATCGGATTGAAAATCAGGGAGGGGAGTTGAAAAAAACTCAACGCAACCAACTCACAGCGATGCAGTGCTTAAGTTTCTAAACATCACAACGGATTTCCCAGCACTTTTCACGAAGTTTGTGACTCAAACAATCAAAGGACGTTTAAACATTTATTTTATCAGGATCTGCACCATTTCAGGTAAGATAGCTAACGTTACTTTCATATAATAGCTAGCCTACATATATTTCAAGTTTTAAAAATAATTCAAGACCTTTATTATTATTATTGAAATATATTTATAACTATTTATATTCTTAATTATTATTCAACAATAATTTTGTGTTTTATATAGGCCTAACATATGTTATAAAATGTTCTCATAGCCTACCAGAGAAAAGTTCGACTTAAAGTTCAACTTTCAAAGCATCAGCATCAAATATTGCAGCCTATAATAACTGTGTAAATGCTTCACTTTGTGAGGGTTTTTTTGGACAGAATCTTACAAGAGCTTTGAGCAGGATTTTCTTTTTTTTCTTTTTCTTTTTTTATAGAAATTAGATTTTATTGTCACTGTTACAAGATGGATCATTTTATAGTTTTGTAATAATTATATGACATGTGAAAGTTTACACGTAGCCTAGATCATACAAATATGAAAATGGAAGTATCACAGTAAACTAATCTCCTTTTACAGAATCACGGAATCATGCCACGATCATTTTTGGTGAAAAGTAAAAAGTCCTACAATGTGCACCGACCCAGCGACGCCGAGCAAAGTGAACAGAAACTTCCGAACCCAGCACCCAAAACAAGTAAATTGCATTATTATATTTCAGTAATACTGAATTAAAAAATTATCAGTAGGTTTTATTTCATTATTTAGAAGAAAAAACATACGTTTTAAATAGTTTATTAAAAAAATTCTATGTTGTTGATCTTTGTGGGTTTTATATTCATCCTACATAATTACAAATCTCGAATTCTCTTATTTGGAGGAAATAAATGTTTAGTGAGCGGATGTGCTGTGCACCTGTCAGATTGATGTTTGCTGATGCTCCAGCCTCAGGCTGACTGTTATTTGATTCTAGGGCTGTGTCTCAAAACCTTGACAGCCTTGAAACCTTTACTCAAGACAGCATTTTGGTTATCATATGTGCTCTTGCTATGGCTCTGTCTTCCCTGGAAGTTAAACTGCCTAGCGGTTAGGGTGGATGTTTCGAATATGCAAACTAGGCCTATTCAAACAAGAGAGGAATACTGTCACTGGATTATAACTGTTCTTTATAGGGTTTATTTGGAGAAAACATAATTAGTGTAATTAAGTGTTAGGAACAATCTCAGATCTGTCAGTCCCATGCTATAGGTTTTCATGCACACACACACCTCCATTTAATTGCACAAATAACCATATGTAAAGCGGAGATGCATGAGTGAAATATTTATATAGCTGGATGGATAATATTTGTATAGATCAGCGAGTATTAAATATATATGAATGCTTTTGCATAATAATTGCATTGAATTAATATATATGAGACATAGCTTATCTGAAGAAAAACAAACTAACATCATACATCCCTGCAATCATTATTGCAAAAGTAAAGTTGTTCTCTCTCTCTCTCTCTCTCTCTCTCTCTCTCTCTCTCTCTCTCTCTCTCTCTCTCTCTCTCTCTCTCTCTCTCTCTCTCTCTCTATATATATATATAAAATTATAGATAGATAGTATCAGTATTAGATGCAACTTGCTTAATATTTTGTTTTCCAATACATTGACATTCAAACATTTGTAAGTCACTTTTTATGGAAAAAATATATAATGTTATTCAAATTTACTTAATTTTGATTGCTGTTATGTTACAACCTGTAAGCTTGCAACCACATGATTTTACAATCTTTGTGATTTCTTAGTCCCAGCACTGGTCCCTTTGGAGCCAAAGGAACGTAATTCCCCAGAGCGGCTCCAGGTAGATTCAGTCACTCGACCTTCCCACAGAGACCCGTACGACTTCATCAAGTGTGAGCGAGAGCTTGACTGCCCGGTACCATCTCTACCTGAGCTGCCCGTCTCAACCAGACGACCGTTTTACTTATCTGGTGAGTGTGTGTGCGGCACACTGGCATAATTACCTACTTGTGTAAGTCATCTTTAAAAAAAAAAAACACATTGTTAAGTATCATGTGACATCTCTAGGGCAGATTTAGACACAATAACAATCATAATCTTAATGATTTCACTCTACCTCCAGCAGAGCCGCAGCTGGCAGAGTTCCCTTCCTACTACAAGAGCTCTTATGCCTGGGATCATGTTCCCACAACATATGACTTCAGGCAGATGGGCTTCTCTCCATCGCTCCTGCAGCACGCCAGCAGCCTGTACGGAGCTCATCTGAAGCAGAGCTCAGAGGCTCAACAACCACTGGATTGCAGTACACACTACTCGCCTACATCTGATACTTACCACTGCATCACCTGTGATAAGGCAAGATATTTATTTATAGTTTGTTTGTTATGTATATTTTTATTTTAATATGTTTTTTATTATTCTTTAAAAAATATATTGTACAAATTTAAATTTTCAATTTATTTTAATTTGTATAGTTTTAATTTCTAAGTAAACTATAACACACGCATCATTTATATCTAAAATAAATATAAAATTATTATATATGAATGTGTGTGTGTGTGTGTAGTACCGGTCAACATTTTGGAAACATTACTGTTTTTCATGTTTTTGAAAGAAGTCTCTTATGCTCTGCATTTATTTGATCAAAAATACAGAAAAAAACATAATATTGTGAAATATTATTACAATTTAAAATAATTATTTTCTATTTGAATATTCTTTCAAATATAATTTATTTATGTAATACAAAGCTAAATTTTTATCAGCCTGTTATTCCAAGCTTCAGTGTCACATGATCATTCAGAATATGCTGTTAATAATATGCTGATTTATTATCATTGTTGGGAAATGTTGCTGTGCTGCTTAATATTTTTTGGGGACATGTTATACCTTTTTTAGGATTCATTAATGAACAAAAAGTAAAACTAAAGACAATATAGATATTTATGTTTTTTTTTTTTTTTTTTTTTTATCAATTTAACACATCCTTGATTTCTGAAGGGTCATGTGACACTGAAGACTGGAGTAATGATGCTGAAAATTCAGCTTTGCATCACTGAAATAAATCAAATTGTAAAGATCAAAAACTATTATTTTGAATTGTAATAATATGTCACAATATTAGTTTTCCTCTGTATTTTTAATCAAATAAATGCAGGCTTGATGAGCATAAGAGCTTATTTCAAAAACATTAAACAAATATCTCAATTTCATTTGTGGTTTCTGTCCTCTTCCCCAGGTGTTTTCCACCCCTCATGGACTGGAGGTTCACGTCAGACGTTCTCACAGCGGCACACGTCCCTTTGGTTGCAGCATCTGCAGAAAGAGCTTTGGCCACGCGGTTAGCTTAGAGCAACACATGAACGTCCACTCTCAGGTAAGAACTAACCATGCTAATCCAGATAGTCCCATTGGATATCAGCTGGCATTTGGATAATGGCTAGGAAAGAATTCATTTTGTTGATGTTGTGATTAAAGGAAAGAAGTTTTGCATGCAAGATGTGCGGAAAGACCTTCAAACGCTCCTCAACGCTGTCCACTCACCTGCTGATCCACTCGGACACGCGACCGTACCCCTGCCAGTACTGCGGAAAGAGATTCCACCAGAAATCCGATATGAAGAAACACACCTACATCCACACAGGTGAGACAGGTGTGACTGTGAGTTTGTAATGTCGTGGTTGACGAGAGATCTGTGATAAAAGGCAAATGTGGTTTAATGCCCCCTAAATAACAGTTTCCAAAAAAACTCTTCCCATATTATTTGGAAATACATGTTATCTCTACACTTGTTCCCTGTAAATGATTAAAACTGAATATGCTGAACGGACACATTCACATCAGATGCTGAAGTTGGCTTGCTTTCTAGGGTGTGTTTCCAAGAGCGGCACAGCTATAGATAAATCAAGAAACGGAGATTAAACAAATAGCGTCTTGATTTGCATAGCTGGTCTTCCTGCTTTCCTGATGCCTCTCGGGAAAGTTACCTTTGCGTGTGGCAGACAGCCACTCCCGTGTTGGAAAACAGGACAAATCTGAGTGGCACGCAAATCTATGCTTCATGCTTTTTTTAAAAAGCAAAGATTTTCTAGTGTTTTACTCCAATTTAATTGGCCTTCAAATGACTTTTTAGAAAAATAAAAAATTGGTTATGTTTGTTTTGCAGGTGAGAAACCTCACAAATGCCAGGTGTGTGGCAAAGCCTTCAGCCAGAGCTCCAACCTCATCACACACAGTCGCAAACACACCGGATTCAAGCCGTTCGGCTGCGAGATCTGTTCCAAAGGCTTCCAGAGGAAGGTAGATCTTCGCAGACACCACGAGAGCCAGCACACCCTTAAATAACGGAGGTTGTACATGGCGTGGCGGACAGCGGGGACCAAATGAAGACCACCAATGGCTGTTGCTGGGGGAAAAAAGACTGTTAAAGGGATAAGTTCACTCGAAAAGTAAAAATGGTGTCATTTATAAATATAAAAAGTATAAATATTACAAAAATTACTTCTACTAAAATTAAAGGGATAATTCACCTAAAACAAAAGTTTTGTCATCACTTGCTCACCGTCAAGTTGTTCCAAAGTTGTTCTTTTGAAGAATTTTGCTAACCAAACAGTTGACGTTAGCCAACTGACTTCCATTGTAGGAAAAAAATACTACTTCAAAATAAGACTTCAACTGTCTGGTTAACAACATTCTTTAAAATATCTTAATTTGTGTTCAACAGAAGAAAGAACATCTTGAGGGTGAGCAAGTTAAAATGAAAATATTCATAAATACTAATAATAACACTGAACACTATAAACCTAAGACATTTTTTCTTCTGTGAAACACAAAAGAAGATATTTAAAAGAATGTTTTTTTCTCATACAATGAAAGTCAATGGGGTCCAAAATAACAGAGACGTTGTCACAATATTACAGAAGAAAGTCACGCAAACATTTCATTGAGAGCTTTCAATTGATTTCAAAATGACTTTCTTTTTTTTAAATCCAATAATCCATCGAAATAATGTAATTGTAATCTGACAAGCAGAAAATGGATCAAATGTCCATTTGAACTATTAAATGATATCCACAGGCCAGGTACTGCCATCATGAAGGAGTCCAAACATATGTCTTTCATTTTCTTTTAGTATAAAAATTAGTAAGATTGTATGTTAGTGTTTAGATTGAACTTTTTTTTGTTGTGTTATTTATAAATTCTTGTCACAAAAAAACTGTGCTGAATAAATACTATTGTTTGAAATCAGCTGTAAAGCGCGTGATCAATAAGTCATAACAGTGGATTTTTAAATCTAGCAGAGAGGTGAAGAGAAGGGGGAGGGGTACACGTACTGTAAATGTGTAAGAAATCAGTCCAGTGAAAAATGAGAAGAGTCAGCAAACAAGGCTTTGCAGTGTTTGTCTTCTTGTGTCTCCGCCCTGTCGAGGATCCGGATACACAGTTCCGTTGGCCCTGCTGATGGTTCTGCACACTGCCGGAGGCTGTGTGAAATCTCTGGTGTGACTAGAGATAAAGCTTCATTCAAATAGGTACCTGGAACTCCACATGCAAATCTCCTGCCTGGCAGGTTTGTAAACTTCATGTGTTTGAACGAACGGACCTCGTGGGCCAGAGCTTGGAAGAAAAGGCAGTGCTGCGAAACAAAGAAATGTATATTTATGAATGGGATGATTCCTGTGATTAAACTTTGACCAACTGGGACTTCTTAGTCTTAGTTGTGCAAACATGTTGACTAAAAAACTCAGAGATTTACTGACGTCTCTTCTCAAGTCACTCCCCATCAGTGGAGCTCAAGCTGCTTTGCCAAACAAATTCCTATACTGACACAGCTTTATGCACACCTCCTCTCTCAAACAAAAGAGACAGTTAGGAAAATCCAATCCATCTACACCGTACTGTAACACAAATCACACATTACACACCTCTGTGGTTCGCTCAGAATGCTTAACCAGGGGTAGCGCCTGATCACAAAAGAAAAACATGGTCAGGACAGGTATGTGCGGTCATTCAGCAAAGAGGAACTTGATGAGAAAAAAGCTGAAGAGAGTTGGTCAGAAATCTCATCACTTCCACTGCTGACCTGTTCCCCATCTGCGCCTCACACACCTGCTCGCCTGTCTAAAAAGTTAGGGACATAAATCAGTGTCCACATCAGGGTGGAAACAGTGCCTCTCTACAGTTGGTAAACAAATCTGTGGTGCCCATGCAAATGATTATTTTCATTACCTCAGCAACAGGGTCTGAGTCAGACTGAGGACAGTTACAGCCGCATCCTGGAACAAGACAGTAAATTTAACAGCAAATCACAATCCTGGTCAGGGAGCCAATCGGTGTCGGATTTGGATGACAGACAATGTACAAGCAAACAGGATTTTAGGACTAAGACAAGAAGGAGGGGTGACGTGGCCTTGAATGGAGAAAGGGGAAATGAAGGGGCAAGCACACACCTGAGTTCCACTTCCTCTTTTTTTCTGTTGTGTGTGTTGATTTTGCATGATTTTGTAAATCAGAAAACTGTTTGTCCACCATTCATGCAACAGTGCACTAACAGTAATTTCTGATTATGAAAATTAAACCGGTTTTGGTTTGATACCTCAAGTAACAACATACACTTTTCTTCAAAAGATTAGACACGCCTACTTATACTTTCAAAGAGGTGTGACAGACTGTGTTTTATATATATATATATATATATATATATATATATATATATATATATATATATATATATATATATATATATATATATATATATATATATATATTTATATATAGTCTTCAGTGTCACATAATCTTTCAGAAATCGTTCGAATATGCTGATTTGATGCTCAAGAAACATTTCTTATTATCATTATTGACAAGAAATTGATTTGTAACATTTTTGATCCATTTAAAATCCTTCAAAATTGTACTGGCCCTAAACTTTTGAACGTAACTAGACCTTAAAGGAATAGTTCACCCAAAAATTTAAATTTGATGTTTATCTGCTTACCCCCAGGGCATCCAAGATGTAGGTGTGTTTGTTTCTTCAGTAGAACACAAATGAAGATTCCAACCGTTGCTCGTATAATGCATGTCATTGGGGTGTTTTCTATGAGAGTCACTATGAGAGTAAAAAACACATAGACATGAATCCATATAGTATTCCCAATGGCACTTCCGTCCAATAGAGTCAAAATCCCGCCAAGATCATATATATATATATATATATATATATATATATATATATATATATATATATGCTTTAGGGGTGCTGAGCACCCAATGAGCCCCACTACCACCAACCTACAACCTAGAGACACGTACCCTAGAGAAGAGGATGACAAGAGGATTTTGCTATGCGGAGATGTTTTCATTTACCTCTTGTAACACACACATTTTAAACCACAAACTACGGAGTATGTTTTGGACATTATTTAACCGTGTAAAAGACAACAATTTTTAAATACCACAATTTCTTACTCCAAGTTTTTATTGAAGCACTTTTGAACCACTGTTCTTGAAAGGCTCTTTTTTGTGTGCCAAACTGAGTAAGAGGGTATTGAGACAGTTTTAACTGTTTAGGACCAGTGTCCTTATCCCCTTAGTCTGAACAGCTCTCTTCTGTCTCTGCTGCTTTTGCTGGGTGCTCTCTATGTTGCACTCCCTCAGTCTCTTCATTTCTTTCACTAGTCAATTCCCTCTCATCCCTTATGGACTCTCCCTGTTGTTTTCCTCCTCCTTTATTATGAAAAAATGTGGTGTAAAATAATGTTAAATTTTTTTTAATATAGGCTACTTAATGGCAATAAGTTTGTAGGAGTTCACACACATAAACAGGAGTAGTTACTGTTTTGCTCGCCACTATTCACTATATGTCAATTTATTGTTTTTGTTTCCTCACCTGATTCTTCCCGCATGTTCTCCCTTTCCCTTTTCTCCTTCGCCATCTCCCTCTCTTTCCCTTGGCACTGACAATCATACACAAATATATTATAGGCAGAAGAGTTGAGGTCAGTTTGTCATGTCACAAAAATGAGACCATTTACAGATTCTAAGGATATGATCAAAAGGCACACAGAGGCGTGTCATTTTAAATGTCTTTATTATTATTATTATTATTATTGGGCTTAGAAACTTTTTAAATGACAAATTAATTTCACAAGAGAAGCTTGAGTTTTTTCACTCCAAACGCTTCATATTTCCACGACGACTGACCAGAAAAGACGCATGTGACGTCATGTTTACATGACTCTCGATTGTTAAAATGAGTATCAAATTAACTATAAACTTTAACAGAGACACACGTACTCACTACACAGGTACGCAGTTTATTTGTCGCACTTCTGTTTTTGTTTCACGCTCTAGTAGTTAATAAACAGAACTGCATGCGTCTTGCGGAAGAAAATTGTAACCGGCGTTACTTCTCTCCGTTTATGACTATGGACGAGTCACCCAGGTCCTGTGCTACTCCACAGCGGCGGCGACCCACCGGACTAAAATAGTCAGAGAATAAATACTTATTATAGGTGTACCAACATGGTGATTCAGGATACTGACTCCAGTAGGCCTACTCACCGATATGGTTTTGAAATTGGAACAACTCTAGGTAAAAGGAAAGAAGTGTCAGACACAGCTTTCAACCGATCACAACACTAACGTTACATCACAGGTTCTCATCTGCGTGTGTTTCGCGCTGGATGACCGTCGTGCTGAGCGGTGCAGGACAGGTACAGAGGAGAAGTAGAAGAAGAGAAGAGGATGACACCATTTGCTCGGAGATGTTTTCATTTTCCTCCTTAACACATACATTTTAAACCACAAACTACGGAGTATGTTTTGGACATTATTTAACCGTGTAAAAGACTAACAAAAATTTTAAATAACACAATTTCTTACTCCAAGCTGAAGCACCCCTAAAAAGGGGCTAGCCTCACCCATGTATATATATATTCCTCATTAGTGCCCATTAGTGCCTGTGCGGATCGGTCGAATGAGGGATCTATGTAAATATATCTGTGATAGCGCAGGGATGTTGACCTTACTCAACGGATTCGTATTATATGAGGTAAAAAATAACAAATACTTTTTGGTTTCTCACAGATTGTTTTGTGTCTTAAGACATCAGTGTGTCGCTACAAGCCACAGGGTTTAATATGGATTTGTATGTCTATGTGTTTTTTACTCTCATAGTGACTCTCATAGAAAAACACCCCATTGACATGCATAATACGAGTAACGGTTGGAGTTAAAAATCTTCATTTGTGTTCTACCAAATAAACAAACACACCTACATCTTGGATGCCCTGGGGGTAAGCAGATAAACATCACATTTTCATTTTTGGGTGAACTATTCCTTTAAGGTCTAGGTACGTCGTAAAGTTTAGGGCCAGTACAATTTTGAAGGATTTTAAATGGATCAAAAATGTTGCAAATCTTTTCTTGCGAATAATGATAATAAGAAATGTTTTTTGAGCATCAAATCAGCATATTCGAACGATTTCTGAAAGATTATGTGACACTGAAGACTGTAATGATGAATGAAGTAATGATGCTGAAAATCAACATCCCTTTAAGAGACTAGGTACAACCCTTTTGGACTGACCTTTTTTTTTCACCGTTAAACTAGCAAAAGTGGATTCGGACACGCACTAAGTGCACCTGCGGCATGTGTTTAGATCGTTAAAAGAGGACCCTATATCTTTAACCGCACATTGTCATATGAACAACCCTGAAGTGCCTACCAGTGATGCGCGGGTTGATCCAAAATGAGACGGTTATTATGCCAGGGAGCATTTAATGCGGGTCAGGAAGCGGGTCGAGTAGATTTTTTGCGGTCCGAGTTGCGGGCGGGTTAGTTGAAAACATTGGTCTGGTGCGGTAGAGGGTAAAAAAGGCAGTAAAAAAGCGAACCAAGTTATTACGTATCCTGGGATGTTTTCCCATGTTATCCTGTGGATCTAGTGGGGAAACAGTCTAGAAAAGGAAAAGCATTTTTTAGTTTTGTGAAGAAATGTATACTTCAGCACAAATTATATTTGTTCACACTATTTTTCTTGCAATGTTTCGTGATCAAAAGATCATCAAAATATGAGAAATAAATTCAGTTAAGCACGTATAAAGTTTGATTATAATCTTTTAATATATTCCAACGAATCATACCATGTGTTAAATTCACTCAGCTTTTGCAGCTGTTTTGTATTTGCAGAAACAGTTGATTCAGAATTAATTGTCAGGAACAATAAAGAGATGTGCCTTCAGATATTTATGACTGGCCAACATCATAAAAAAAACCTTCAATAGGTCCGCTGCCAAAAGCTGTTAATGCCTGAAGGTAAAAAGAGAAATTTGACCTATAGTGTACATCAGTCCGCTTGTATAAACCAACAACGCTAACACATCCACACCGAACCCAAGCGCCAGTACAACATGACACTAAATATTTCCAGACACATACATTCATCACATAGCCTATATGAATATGCACAGAAACATTCACGAGGGGTCACAACATCTTTCAAGCTCACAAAAGCAGAGCGAAAGGGAAAAAACGGGGAGGGATGAAGAAAAAAGATAGAAGGAGAGAGATTTGCTTAACAAATGAGCAGATATGCAAAACATTCAGACTGCGCTTGCCTGAGGCAAAGCAGCAGTCGGCAGTGTGAGCGAAAGCAGAGACCTTATCACAGAAAGCACTATCAAAAATGAAAATGATCACATTAGAAAATAAAGACTTGAACTTTCTATTAAACTGGCTGGTTGTGTAGCAGGGCATGACGAAATGGCAAAACACATCCAGCTTTTGAAAAACAAATTTACAAAATGAACTTATGCGTGTATACACACACACACACACACACACACACACACACACACACACACACACACACACACACACACACACACACACACACACACACACACACACACACACACACACACACACACACACACACTTTCTTTTTCCAAAGCAGGAAAAGCTCCTAAACAGCACTACAAAAGTGTTAAAGAATGCCAAATTAGAACAAACAGAAAATGAATCGTGCTGAGAAATATATTTACTTTAAAACATGTTTGGTTGAGTCTCTCAGCTTGTTACAGAAGCAAAAAATAATATTTATTTTAAAGTCTACAGTATATGGAAATCATGTGTTTGAGCATGAGTGTTTACAAGGGCTTGAATCTGCAGTCATGCGAAAAAGACCTGAACATGAACGGTTTATGCCTTATGAGACCTCAGTCCACATATTTAAAGGCACTACAGGCGCGTCTCAAATAAAGGGCCTGTCAGGGAGTTTTATGGGTTTGGAGATGAGGAAAAGACGCAGATAGACAGCTGGCACGTCACGCCAAGAGCAGAGCAATGACACAGCAAGGCCCGAACCACACAGATTAGAGTGAGACACCAGATAAGGGGCAATCATTATTTAAATCCACTCAGCGGAATATGCATGTGCCCATAGCATTATGACACTGAAGATATAAGGAAACCAAATGAATTCTTTTATTGCAAAAGTGTCCTGATGTTAGTTTGTCCTTGTGCATTTGCTTATGCAATGCTATGTTTCATATCTCAGATGATTGGAAGGGACAGAAAAATAAACAAATAGGAGTGATCTAATTATAAAAATCTTTTTAAAACCTAGTCTACAGCACATCAGCCAAGGATTTAGAAATGTTTTGGTTATGTTGGTTTCATATGGTTTAGAATGTTTTTTAGTACTATTATCAGGAACAGTTTAAGTTTAATGACTAATAAAAGTTAAGACTTATTATTATTATTATTATTATTATTACTACTACTATTATTTTGTACAAATATAAAGACTTACTAATGCTTTTTTTGTTTTATTAATTGTTTTATTTAGTTTATTAATTTATTAATATGTTTTTTTAGTTGCAGCACATGACATTTTTCAACCTAAATTAGTTCAGCTTGTCAAACAGTTCATTAACTTAAATAGAATTTATATATATATATATATATATATATATATATATATATATATACACACACACTCACTCGCATAAAGGATTATTAGGAACACCATACTAATGCTGTTTGACCCACTTTCACCTTCAGAACTGCCTTAATTCTACGTGGCATTGATTCAACAAGGTGCAATATGGCAAGGTTCCATATTGATAGGATAGCATCTTGCAGTTGATGGAGATTTGTGGGATGCACATCCAGGGCACGAAGCTCCCGTTCCACCGCATCCCAAAGACTCTCTATTGGGTTGAGATCTGGTGACTGTGGGGACGATTTTAGTATAGTGAACTCATTGTCATGTATAAGAAACCAATCTGTAATTATTCAAGCTTTGTGACATGGTGCATTATCCTGCTAGAAGTAGCCATCAGAGGATGGGTACATGGTGGTCATAAAGGGATGGACATGGTCAGAAACAATTCTCAGGTAGGCTGTGGCATTTAAACAATGCCCAATTGGCACTAAGGGGCCTAAAGTGTGCCAAGAAAACGTCCCCCACACCATTACACCACCACCACCAGCCTGCACAGTGGTAACAAGGCATGATGGATCCATGTTCTCATTCTGTCTACCCCAAATTCTGACTCTACCGTCTGAATGTTTCAACAGAAATCGAGACTCATCAGACAAGGCAACATTTTTCCAGTCTTTATGTCCAATTTTGGTGAGCTTGTGCAAATTGTAGCCTCTTTTTCCTATTTGCAGTGGAGATGAGTGATACCCGGTGGCGTCTTCTGCTGTTGTAGCCCATCCGCCTCAAGGTTGTGTGTGTTGTGGCTTCAAAATTGCTTTGCTGCATACCTCGGTTGTAATGAGTGGTTATTTCAGTCAAAGCTGCTCTTCTATCAGTTTGAATCAGTCGGCCCATTCTCCTCTCGCCTCTAGCATCAACAAGGCATTTTCGCCCACAGGACTGCCGCATACTGGATGTTTTTCCCTTTTCACACCATTCTTTGTAAACCCTAGAAATGGTTGTGCGTGAAAATCCCAGTAACTGAGCAGATTTTGAAATACTCAGACCGGCCCGTCTGGCACCAACAACCATGCCATGCTCAAAATAGCTTAAATCACCTTTCTTTCCCATTCTGACATTCAGTTTGGAGTTCAGGAGATTGTCTTGACCAGGACCACACCCCTAAATGCATTGAAGCAACTGCCATGTGATTGGTTGATTAGATAATTGCATTTTGTTTATATGTATATTTATATATATATATATATATATATATATATATATATATATATATATATATATACATATACATACATACACACACGTCTGTTTCACTATCTTTGTGGGGACTCTCCATAGATGTAATGGTTTTATACCATACAAACTGTACAATCTATCCACCTACACTGCAAGAAACATTGTGCATTTTTACTTTCTCAAAAAACTCATCCTGTATGATTTATAAGCCTTTTGAAAAGTATGTAGGTGATCTCAGGTTTTATTATTCTTATGGGAACATTTGGTCCTCACAATGTTATATAAACAAGGACACACACATACACACACTTTTTTCTTTTTTTTTTTTTTACAAATATAAAGACTTTCATTCATTTTTGCATTACCACATGAGATTTTAAATAACCTCTAAATATCAAAATAGCTTTGCCTTGTCAAAAAAAAGCTCTTTTGGGAGGATATATTTCATTAAAAAGAATATAATATAATACAGTATAAATATAATTCAAATAATTATTACAATTAAATAATAGTTTCTATTAATATTTAAAACAATTACTGTAAATATAAAATAATTGATATTAAGCATGCATATCATATAAGAGGTATATGGTCACTGTATGTATGAATTGCATTTTTAATGTATTTGAATAACCTGGCAGATAAGACGAAGAAACTAAGCATCACAACATAGACCCATAAATCACTATATTTGCTCATTAAAATCAGTTTTTTCTTTAACCCAGTGAGGTTATATAATGCATGGCTCAAAACAAAAGTTCTCTTGCAAGATTAAAGGGAGCAGATCTGTCTTGCTGTGGATGCAGGAAACATGGCGGGACTGACAGATACCAGATGAAGGGTGGGAGGGTTGAACCAAGTTCAGTGACCAGCCAGGAGCAAAACTGCCTCAGACACAACAAAGATCATTAAAACGCCCTGGAGATGTGACAGCAGGAGGAGAACGTAAAAACCACACAGTAGAAGTGAGCGAATGTAAAAAGAAGAGACATGGAAATGAAGTGGGAGAGGAGGAACAAAACTAGAGTTGGTGAAATCTGAAGGGAGCAGGCCTCTCAGAGCAGGCAGGGCCGTGATGGGAGCGGGATAGTCTTATCTGACCACATCCACCCTGCAACGGTCACAGCTTTCATGGCCTGCTCTGGGAGGAGCGACAGCCGGAGGAGGGAGATAGAACTGTGGACATGAGTAATCAGACAGCAACAGACGACAACACTTTCTTTCTTTCTCTCATAACATCTCTATGACAGAACGTCAGTCTGTATTTTAACTCAATCCATCCCTCCTGTTCCTCAAAGCTCAGAGTCTCATATTATGAACAGGAAAGAGGTCTTCTTATCGGACACCGGAGGACTGTGCGGCCTCTGCAAAAGCACAGGACTAGATATAATGCACCAAAAATAAATGTACTAAGCTGCTCTTATAGGAAGCTGCCATCTTTCCTGATGTCATCATGACATATTGATGAATACTTTTAAATAAGGCTCTCTGGAACATACAGAAATTGACTATAATTAAGAAAACCATTCAAATTCGGAAACAAACAGTTTCCTGGATTTGCAAAGTTAATGGAAATATTATTTTCGAATAGTCATGTGACCTAGAAAAAAACAGGTTTTCATATAATTTATACTATACAGTGCTATTTTTGTCAACATCTATCATGTAAACTGATGAAAACGTTTTCCATCTTCCGTCCTCCATCCAAGACGAACAGGCTTTGCATTAAAAAAAATACACTCACACACACATAAGAAAAGAAAAACTTAAAGGGATAGTTCACCCAAAAATTAAAATTCTGTCCTCATTCACTCAGCCTTCAGCTGTTCCAAACCTGTATGAATTTCTGTTGAACACAAAAGAAGAGATTTAAAAATATACCAGTAATGGACCCGACTGACTTCCATTGTATTTTCCCCTCTTATAACTGAAGTCAAAGGGGCCCACAAACAGTTTGAATACCCAAATTCTTTAAATATCTCCTTTTGTGTTCAGCAGAAGAAAGAAATTCATGCGGGTTTGGAACAACTTGATAGTGAGTAAATGATGACAGAATTTTAGTTTTTGGGTGGACTATCCCTTTAAGTACACAATAATGCTAACCCCAATGACCCTATGCAAAACTGTGCTGCCCCAATGTGGACACATATACACATTACATATGTGTAATACAAGTTCAAAAAAACGTATTAGTTAAATAAAATATTAGCGCGAGTCAGCTGTTTTCGGAAAGAATCAGTCTTATACAAATATGATAAAACTAAAGACTCTTTAGAGATATGAAGGATGCGATACTACTCTATAGGTACTCAAGATTAACATGATATTGGCAGAAACTGTGTGTGTTATGTAGCCTTTAACTCAAATACAAGGAAGGGAAACTACCGTGGCACCCCAGATTAAATATGAACAGTAATATTTAGGGGAAAAAAACACCATGAAGTAGCAGGCATTCATATACAGGAGGTTTTATTCAACATTTTGTGTATAAACATAGGCCGCAAATGCCTTCCAAACGTTTCAGTCTGCAGAATTCATTATCTATTTGTACAGTCCTATAACCAGAACATTAAGATATTAGCAATAATAAATAGTGACAAAAACCTTAAGAGGAAAAGGGGAGAGCATCCGTAGCCTGTCCCAGTGGCTGTCCAGCATGTCTTCATGTGTTTAAAGGCAAGATTTCAAAATAAATCATCATAAGATTACAATGGATAACACAGATGGACCCCTTGCAGTGCTTTCATGACCAATCATTTCAAAACTGTTATACTTCGTGGATACAAAGGAATCCGTTTCTTGCATAATGCAATATCAGACTGCAGAAAATGTTTCTCACTGTGTGTGACACAATCTCGTTACGTCGAGAAGGAATGATCACATTAGTCTTTAAACGATGTGCAGTGCAAAGAAATTGCTTCTCAAATATCATGCGCCGTATCACTCCCATTAAACAGGAGCATATGTCCAATATTTCTAACCCGGTAACATTCAACAATCTAAATAAGCACATTAAATAAGCAATTAACTCAAACGGGAATGCTTTGAATCACCTAATGCCTTCTGACAGCAACATATCACAGTTTATGAGTTTAAGAGTTTCATTTTACAAAAAGAAAGTCAGGGACATCTCTAGACAAAACCACATGTGATGCTGTAAAATGACGATTAATATCTCGTATGCTGAATTCAGATCGGACAGGTGCAAGATACAGGAAATGTACATTTAGTGCCGACAATCAGAGAAGAGAACAGACTGCGATAATGGGAACGCACCTTTACTGCACACGGTAACGGAAAAAAGACTCTTTTCGATCGCCGCACCCCTTTTTGTATACGTGACACAGACTTCAAAAATCCTTCTACAGTAGCCAGAATTTGGTATAACGTTACAAATCAAACACACAAATAACACTTATCAAACATAAAAAAAACGAACATTAAAAAAACACTTAGATCAAAAAACATGCCTGCATGTTAAATAATGTAACTAAAGCACCTTTAACTGAAATAAGAAAATTAAGAGCACTAATTTTTACTGATATAATTAACAGAAATGCTATAAAGACAGAATACCTGTACTGCATCGTTCTTGCCGTCCATTATCGACCCTTCCTTCATTAAACCACCTGACAGGACTCAAGGGTAACAGTTTGTGCTATATACAGCATTGTGTTCTTATCTTAAAGGGATAGTTCACCCAAAAAAATTCTGTCATCATTTACTCACCGTCAAGGTGTTTTTTTTAAACAGTTTTTTGAACAGTTGATAGTCCCCATAGACTTCCATAACTGTTTAGTTACATCATTTCTTCTTTTGTGTTCAACAGAAGAAAGAAACTCATACTTGACGGGGAGAAAATGATTCCAGAATTGACATTTTCAGGTGAACTGCCCCTTTAATGTCTTGCGATGAGACAGAGAGGCACTGCTGTATGGTTCTCAGCAAGACATAAACCACAGTGTGCTGTGAAGCTAGAGAGAGAGATAGAAAGAGAGAGAGCTGATAGGAAGGACAGGGAAGAGTTTAAAGCCAATACACGCTAAAAACCTCTGCGTTTGGTCATCTCTCAACACTACATACAGGGCAGGGGAAACGCTAGTATTGTGCGCTATCCTCAGAGCATCTTTAAATCCTGAACGGATTGAAAAAGAAAGGAAAAGTAAGAGGATATGTAAGGAATCTACAGTACTTCATAACACAGCAATAAATGTAGACGTACTTTGAAATGACATACGTTGATATCTGTCCCCAAATAAATAATCATAATTATTTTATATGTATAACATTAAAAAAACCTACTTTGAATAAAGAAAAATATATTGACCCTTTTAGTTATGAAATTTATGAAGGTTTAGCTCTCTCCCAAAATATGAGGGAAAAAAATCTAAACTACAAAAGCACGTATCGTATGTTTTTAAACACACTCATGAATCTTTAAATATTGCTTGATAGAGAGGTATGGGCCAAAAAAAAGAAAAGAAAATTTAAATAAGATTTTACTCAGATCAGTCGATTTTTCTGATTGTGTCTCGATGTTCTTAAATTAGAATCACATCAATACTGACAATAACTGAACCAAACACCATCTTCTACACAGAAATCCTATTAAATTAAGTCAAACACAAACTTTAAATGATTGACAAACACTAAGAGAAGCTAGTCGTTTGACTTTTAAAGAGTCTGCAATAAGAACTACGTTGAACTGCCATGTAATTGTCTATCACATAAATTGGAGCTGGATACTGAATTGTAGCAGCACAGAAAGAGCATCAGTGACCAGTGGGGACAGACAAAATGAGGACAAACATAAAGCCAGAAGAGACAGAATTCACTGTCACCAGCTGATATGAATGACCATTGGAGGCCCACATACAGGACACAAGAGCATGCTCAGCGATCTGAGGACTCACAGAATGCGGAGCGAAGGTGCTGAACGGACACTGATGTTCAGAGAAAAATAGGCGGTTTACATGGAGGGTTTGGTAATATTCAAGATGTGCTCCGAGTAAGTACAGTTCTTCAATGTTTAAAAGCGCTGCGGTGCCCCCTAGTGGCGTAAGCTAGAAAATGCGCGAAAGGCGAAGCACTCCTGCTTTTGCCTAGAAGGACGCAGCTCTTGTGCATTCCAGTGCATTCCATTCCAAACTCGCTTGGTCTCTTTCCCACTGGTGTGAAACTTACAATGAGAACAAGCACTCCTTTAGACCTCAGTGGAAAACAGGATACTCTGTCTCTTACTGTCTGGCGTTGGGATGGTCTCTAACTGAAGGAAATACAGCAGAACTTGAACCTGCAGAACAAAACAAAAAAAACAGAACATGTCAAGAGACGAGTAATTGATAAAACATCAAACAGATCAAACTGTAAATGTGTTTCCCATTGTTTTTACAAACAGACACGTTTAAATATTTTTCTGTAGAATAATTTTCTGCTTCTGACAGCATGTTCATAGTCCATAGTTGTAGTACTCGAGACCAGTCTTTTTGAAGGTCTTGTCTCGCCTCTGTCTCGACCACATATGTACTCGGTCTTGTCTCTGTCTCAGACTTAAGAGTACTCAAGACTTTGTTTCAGGCCCAGTCAAGATATTACTGGGATATTACTAAATTGCTGGTGCATCTGATTTATTTATTAACATCATTAAATGTGATTAGATGTAAAACTTCCTGCTTCAGATGAAATTAGGTTTTCTTATTGTGGCGATTCAGAAATTAATGAGTGATTTTGTAAAAAATGTCACCAAAATAATGCAAATGCTCACAAAATGCAAGATATTGTTGCAAAAATGTACTTATATGAGATCCGGATTTTTATATGATAACATGATAAAATAAAGCAATAGCACAAGAGCAAGAGAGACTTTTTCATATGACTGCTAACGTAATTTACCAATTCAGATGCATCATCTGTACCACCTCTGCAGTGTAAAGATGAATTTTGTTGTTAAAGGATTAGTTCACTTCAAAATAAAAAAAATTCCTGATATTTTACTCACTCCTATCTCATCCAATGTGTCTTTCTTTCTTCAGTCGAAAATGAATTATGTTTTTTGAGGAAAAAATCCAGGATTTTTCACCACAAAATGGACTTCAAAAGGCAACCAACTGGGTTGAAGGTCCAAATCAATGCAGTTTCAAAGGGTTTCTTGCACGATCCCAGATGAGGAATAGGGTCTTATGTAGCCAGACCATGGAACATTAAAAAAAAAAAATACATTGCTCATTGCAACAAACCTACATTGCTCATCTTGCGCTGCTCTGCGGCTCGATACAGATTGACTTATCACTTCTAGGTCATGCCCCAATCGAACGTGCAAAGACTAATACAAATGGTGTTTATCGAAAAATACTCCATCTTCAACTTCAAAGTCTTCCCATATCGTTGTTTTACCTTTTCTGCTAAAGGATGTTTGTATTAGTCTTTGCCTGTGCGCTTTGCAAACACGGGGGCGGGTATTTCTGCTTACGTCTAGCGTGACCTTTCCGATTACGTAATTACCGGCGAGCGCAGAACGCTCTTAAGCCTTTCAAAACTGCATTGATTTGGACCTTCAACCCGGTTGGTTGCCATTTAAGTCTACTGTGTGAAGACAAATCCTGGAATGTTTTCTTCAAAAAACTGAATGTATTTTCAACTGAAGCATGGACATCTTCGATGAGATGGGGGTGAGTAAATTATCAGGAAATTGTCATTTTGAAGTGAACTAATAATTTAATGATTTCAGGTGATTGGTAACCAGTGTTGCCACAGTTACTTTGAAAAAGTAATCTGATTACTGATAACTCCTTTAAAAAGTAACTTAGTTACTTTACAGATTACTTGATTTTAAAAGTAACTAAGTTAGATTACAAGTTACTTTATTAGTCACATTCAGCAGTTGCCGACAACACCCCTGCCGCCTCAAAATAAAAATGACAACAGTTTTTTCCAACACACTTTATTGCATTTATGCCCGAGCCTGACGGCCCCCGACTTCTTCAGCGCAGCTGCTAGAGTTATGGCCTTTTTACAACTGGCTCCTTCATTCATTTTCTCTGACCAGGTATCTATCTGATTGCGAAATGACCAGGAGTAGGCCTAAAGGCCGTCCGAGAGTCTTTCGAGACGTATTTAATTCTGATCACTCAAACAAACCAATTCAGAAGGTGTATGAAAGCATTTCAGACGAAACCGAACAAATGTAAATGTAGGCTATCTGGTTGTTTAAACCACGTGTAAATTTTACTCCTGGCAAATAATTAAAAAATAAATGTGTGAGAGCGTGTTATGTTGTAGTCAGATAGATATGATGGTCCTACTGCAACATCGCTGCAAATGAGTAAAGCATGCCAACGCAAATGGCCATAAATGAAACTTTAAAATAAGTCACACAAAACACAATCATCTTCAATATAAATTAATGAGACTAAATGATCTTACCAGTGCTTAGGTCACTCTCTCTCATATTGCGATCTTTGAATTTGAAATGGGCAGCTGAATAAAATGCTAGAATCTTTTGCTTTGATGTGAACTCCGTTAAATGAGCATATACCGCGGGAATTGAAGATCGGATTTATATTAATTTTGCTGAAGTGTAAGGTTGGCTATAAGACAACCTGCATGTTCTTTTTTTTGTTTTTGTTTAGATTGTGTAGCCAGTTTCGTTTTTTTGAGCGCCGTTGCGAGCAGTAGGCTAGCCTATCAGCCTGCCTCAGCTCGTCAAAAATGCCTTTGTGGTGGTATAATAACTAGCCTACTTTGTTTTTAATGTCAAAGTAGTTATATTTTGTTTCGTTTCTTTATTAAGTTTATTTAGAAAAATGTTTAGAGCAATTTTTTGTTTGTTAAATTAAAGTTTTAATTTTTGTATGTGACGACCCAGTGAGTTAACCGCATGTTTAATCAATTTTGTCTCTCAAACCAACTCTTGAATTGTCTTGCCTATATAAACTTTAATTTAACAAACAAAAAATTGCTCTGAACATTTTTCTAAATTAGGTTAATAAAGAAACGAAACTAAATATAACTACTTTGACAATAAAAAACTAAACTGAACTATTTTAATGGCTGCAAAAATGTAAAAAAATAAAATAAATAAAAATAAATAAATAACACGGGCTCCAGCCGGACTCGGGCTGAGAATTTTGATAAGATGTCGGTTTTTACTAAGGAAAATTACTAAAATAGTAACTCACAGTGACTTGGATAAGTAACTTTAATCTGATTACTGGTTTGGAAATAGTAACGCGTTAGATTACTCGTTACTGGAAAAAAGTAGTCAGATTAGAGTAACGCGTTACTGGCATCACTGTTGGTAACAGCTCTATAAAGTGTCTTATTCTAATTATGATCATTGATTAAAAATAAATAATTTGTCAAGTGGCAATGTGGATCCTTATGAATTTAAAGACTGCTGGTCTGGGTTAGGGTTAGGGTTAGGGTTAGGTCGTGGTCTCGGATTAGATGGTCTGAACTACAACCCTACACAGACCTTAAATTGTAAATAGTCAATCATGGGTTTCCATACGGTTTCACATAGGTCTGAGCATACCTGTGACATGACTTCCAGCGACCAGCTGTCCCCCATTGTGATAGGCTGTGTGGGGTTAGTGGGGATCTTGCTGTCCTTCTCAGAAGGTCGTAGCAGGGTCGGGCCAAACACGGTGGCCAGATTGTGAAGAGACATCTTGTTTACACTCTCCTTTTCGGCAACCCTAATAACAAAAATAGGATGAGCAAAACTTGAAGAAGAGAGGATTACCGTAAATAAAACTGCATCTAGATTAAACATGTCAAGAACATGTTCAAGCCATTTTCAGACTAAAATGTTAAAAGATTTTTATATAATATTAAATTATATTACATGATATTTAGGAAAAAATGCCTAATTATCATGGAATTATATAGAAAAAATATTTATATTTCCTAATGCAAAATATTCATTAATTTAGTGTTTTTTTGGAGGGATTTGGGGTGAAAATTGACCTAGATATGTTCATGGTGAGATTCACCCAACTAAACCTTTTGATTATAAAGCTAGCAGCACTCCTAGAATGACCATGTGATGTAAACAAGCAGAACGTGCTCCAGGAACAAATGTCTTAATAACCAATCATAGCCTTAACCCTAACTCCAATCCTACTCCTAAAATCTTCAAGCTTTGATTTTTTTCCAAAGTCATTTCAATCTTGTCTACCTCTTGAGATGATCCAGCAGGAAAAGGAAGGTGACCAGGTTGGGCTCTGGTAGAGACAGCAGGAGGTTCAGCATACAGCTCTCCTTAGCGACGCTGTCTGAGAGAGCTACAGAGAAATGAGGACATAATCAATATAGTTGAAGCCAAGCCAATACTTAACATTTTGTTTTGTAAGCAAAAACAATTGACAAACCAATGCCTCCTGCAAAGTTAGGGTAGAGCTCATCGGTGAAAAGGGGCTCAGGAAGCTCCCTGAAGTACAGCTTCAGTGTTCCGGCAATGGCATTCACATCCATCTCACTCATCATCACCGACACATCTTTATTATCTGTTACAGAGAAAGAAAAAGAGAGAGGTCAGCAACTAAATTGGCTGACTAAATGCTGTATACGGTTATATCTGTCATTTCTCCATGTCCATGTAAAAACCCTGATCTTCAAGCAGAAGGAACTGGATGAAATATTCTGAATGATATTAATCCACAATCTGACTTGAGATGCAGCCTGGAATTAAACCACACCATATTTGTTCATCAGGCCAGAGGAGACCTGGCCCATCCGACTAAGCCTAAGCCATTTTCTGTCACCGGTAGAGTTTGGGTTCCTGGTCACTGTCACTTTTTGGCCTGCTTAGTTGGGAACATTTAATATTAAGCAATTTTACTGACTTCACTGATACTATTGGATGAAATCACTGTTTTCAACTAATTCCATAATTGATGAACTTTACACAGCTGTTGAACAAACTGAATCAACACTGAACTGATTTCAACTGAATAATGACTGTTTACTATTGTCTTTTAAGAGCTGCTTTACAGCAGAAATGAAGGATGTTTGCATCACCGCATCATTATTTTCCTCTTCACCACTGTAAAGCTGCTTTGAAACAATCTGTATTGTATAAAGCGCTATATAAATAAACGTGAAATGAAATGACAATGGTCACTCACTAGTATCAAATGCAGTCTTGAGTGCTTGGATGTCAGTTGCCACTCCTGAGACACGGTAGATGCCCACTTCCTCCATTCCTCTTCTTTCAATCTCCTCTAGACACTGTCTGACTATGTAGGGCACTTTAGAGCGCTCCCGTCTGAAATAAAAAATAACATCAACATCACAAAGCCAGTCATTTGACGGACAGAAAGAAGGGCAACATTTTTTTTTCCATTCAGCAAAAACAAAATATGCAAACAAAATCTAAAATTTTGATCTTTTTGAGCAATGATTACTATTTGTGTTTGCACATATTATTTTTTTCTGCAGCCATTACTCATCTTGATCCTTCAGAAATCATTCTAATATACTGATTTGGTGCCTAAGAAACATTTCTTATTAATATTAAAAATGTGTGCTGCTTAATAGTTGAAAGCCTGTGTTCACTGTACATTTTCATTTTATGAAAAGGAGCATTTTGGAAATTCAGTATATTGCAATGACACAAGGGTGAGTAAATTTCAAAATCTTGATTTTTGGATGAATTATCTCTTTAATGTTTTACATTAATCAGCAGTAGGTGCTGCATATGCCGAGACATTTAGTGCACGTGTTAGGGTCTAAGCATCTGTACTGGTGTTGTCATGTTGTCTTTATAGCATTAATTGGTTCTGCCCTTAAACCCATTAGTAAGCTCATTACAGACAATCCTCATTACTGTCAATCATATCAGACCATAAACACTGCACAGAAAAAGGAAAAGTTCTATAAAGCCTATAATTTTCTGTATATTCTAATTTTCTTGACACAATGAATGCCTAAACATGCACAATAACTTGCAGCATAAGCATTTCTCCTTTTTGCAAAAAGGACCAGATAATTTTCTAGTGTATGTCACGTGTGCTTACTCACTTCGTCACTGAGGAGATATTTACTCCAAACACACCCATGGGCTTCCGTGAGGACATTCTCTTCAGGCTGAACTCCCGGCTGGTGAATTTCATGGATATTTTCACCTCGATCTTTAGAATAAAAGGTGTATATTTAGTACTTATAGAGATGGATGGTGGACTTACAGCAGAGAAAAAGATGTGAATATACTCACCCCATTCATAGGGATAACTGTTCTCTGCCAGTCTTTACCCTGGAGCATCTGAGGATCCAGCTGGATAAGAAACAGAAAAAAATGAAATACAATGGGATTTCAAAACATGAACTCCAACAAAGTCATTCACATGGAAGATTTGTCTTTGCTGCGATCTAGGGGGCTTTTGGATTGGCCACACCTGTCACTGCATGAAAAGTGGGATTTTCGTCAGTAAGCGGCACTGTAGATTGTCGTGGAAGATCAGGTTTACGACTGTACACGGCAGTTTGCAGGCGTCACCGAAAACTGCCGTGAATTGTCAGAAATTGACGTGGGCCTTGCTTGGCAGTTGTCCCCCCCAAGACCCCCCTTCCCTTAACTCCAGGGGAGGCTTTAACATGTAAATGAACATGCTGTGAGCTATACAAATGCAAATCAGGGTAGCAGGAGTTTTAACCCATGTGACATTTAAAAGGTATTAACTTCCTTCTAAGAAAATCTCTTAGATAGATCAGGCTCAGTATAGCCTAATTGTAAAATCTTAAACTTAAGCTTGAATTTATATATTTGATGAAAGTATTCTAGATTATTTATTGTGTGTCATTTGCAATCAGTCCCCGTGAATTCAGTGCGACTCGCAATTTTGACCAATCACCGCAACTTTTACCAATCATTGCGGTCTCCTGCTAATAAGCGGCGTCATACATCAGCAAACTTTATATATCATATATCATTGCCTGTCAAAATTAACGTGTTAACGCAAATTAATTTTAACGGCACTACACTGTTTGGAAATTACATTGTATATGTTTAAAGGTAGGACTTTGGCATATATAAATTACTTGATTTTGAATCATTTTACTTTATTTAGAAGATTTAAAACCCTTTCAAACTTTCAAATGCAGAATGACCCCCCAAATCTTGTATATCAGCTGGGATGTGCAGGTGGGCAAGGGGTGGGCAATATAATAGATTATAATAGAATATAATAGGCTAATATGAGAAAGGTAATATGACAGGCTATGAGTTATTTTAGTTAGGATATATATATATAATTTAAAAAATACCCTAAGCAAATTACAAAAACAATAGTTATTAAAAATAAAATAAAAATTCCGATACTAATACGACACAATGTAATTTATTGAATGTAATTGTCATTGGATACGACTTTCATCGAAAAGAATGTAACAAAATGTGGGTGTGGTCTGTGTTGTGAAATGAAACCACATTAAAAATTCCCTTAAACTGCGTTTGAAACATACAGCAAAGCAGCGACAGAGGAAAACACAGAGCCTGATATTATGCAAACATTTACCAATAATGTGGAAAGCGTTTTAAATCTGTTCAGTGGAAAATCCGCTGTGACTAATCTGTCCTCGTCTAACATCTGCTGTGAATCCAGGTAAAACTAGCTGCGTGCACGCGCCCGTCCCCAGATAACATGATCCCCAGTTGATCCGTAACACCGGCGGGACGAAGCAGCTGAATGCAATCAGTGGGCTTTCTCGTCAGCTTGCTCCGTTTGCTGCCGATTTTAACGAGCAGTTAACTTTAGTAATCTCCAGGTTGCTGTCCATGGATGATAGGTTGCTTGCTTTGGAGTCGAAAAACTGTGTGGAAGATACTAACTTTAAGAAGAGAAGACGAGTGCCTAAGAGAAGACCAGTCCTAAGATTGCGGTAAGACTGTTATCTAAGCTAAAGTAACCTAAAGCAAAGCTTTTTAAGTAGCACAAGCTGAAATTAGCCTTGTAAAAGAACAAATGTAAGTTGCTTTATAAAAGTGTTTTCTTTCTCTGGTCATTTTACAGGAAGCAGTACGCCGTCTTCACAACTTCGTCATAACACTCATTTAATTGTTTTCCAGCTGCATGTAAGACAGAGAGACAGTACGCAGGAGCTACAAACATCCAGTTCTTGCGTCGCAAGCAGAAGCTGTGAAGAGTTCAGCTCGGAGTCGATTGAGAAGAAAGAGGGTAAGATTTATTAGATTAGATCCGTTTTTGGTCAGTGTGACTATTTTTCAGGTGCATTTTACGCAGTACATCGCGCAATACTGATTGTCTTTATTGTTTGTTTTTACAGCTGCTAGAAGCAAGAAAGAGTGTGTTAGCTGAGGATGAGGTGGGCCTTTGGAAGTGCGCTACCATAGACCTGATGAGGAAGACGGCATCGTTCGCGCGGTGTCTGGATGGACTGTTTGACCAGCCAGGAGCTCGCCGAGCTCTGTGCCACGCTGCAATCGAGATGAGAGGCGATTCCAAAGAACAGGGCAACGCACGACAGACGTCTGAAAAATGGACTGAAAACAGACAGAATGGCGCTAGTTACCTACAGCTCTGAAGCGGAAAACAGACTTCATGGTGCTGTAGGATTTTGGGCTTCTCGTGAGCTTCCTATTGTTGTGTGGGCAGATCTCACACGTTTTGCATTTGGTTGTGTGTTTGTGTTTGTTCTAATAAAGCTCTTTCTTTGAATAAACTGCACGTCCCTGGCATATTTTCCTTTCCTCAATAAATGAATGTCCTTGATGATTATAATAGCGTAGTCCATAGGATAACAATGACATGAATATAAAACATAATAGCATATCACATGAATATGAATATATACAATTAAAAAATAATATGCAAATCATAATTTTATATATGTGTGTAAAATTATTATAATTTGGGGGTTTAAATTTATTAATTTATTACCCAGGTTGACCAATAGTAACAGATCTGCCAACCAATCACGAGTGATATTTCTTGTTTCAATGTAGTAGTTTCAACCAATACTGAGTGAGGAAATTCAAGCCATTCCGGCAAGGCGCTGCCCAGAGCTGCTATTCATATGCTAATTAGAGCCATTAGCGCCGGCGCCAGCATGCCTCCGCGAGCTCCACATACGTCATGGTTCGTTTCCGTCAATATGTGGCACAGACGAACGCGACGTTCACAGGCTGTAAACTGACGTTAATTGTCGAAAATCAGGGAGATTTCCGGCCGTGGTGATTAAAAAGAACTTCCGTTGAGACAAGCGCAGATGGCGCAGGGCTGACCCGGCAGACTGAGTTCAGGGCGGATGTCGATTCCCAAGGCGGTTGGCAACAGCTGGATTGTGAGTGGACAGGAGAGTGTGGAGGGAAGTGACGGATCAGGAAATGAACGAGGAGAGATGGAAGTAGGTAGCGGGATGTTTGAAAAATGGGAGACGACTAGGAATAATAAACGGAAAAAGAAAAGGAAAGATAAAACAGATGAAAGTGACTCGGATAGGGAATCGAATATACAGGATGAGCGGAGGGAGGAGTATGTGATCTTTGCAAAACTTGTGGACGAAGGGGATTCGTTTGGAGGTATGAATCCAATGCAGTTAACGAAATCACTTAATAGGGAAATAGGTGAAATAAAGAGTGCTAAAGTCTTAAGAAATGGAGCTCTGTTGGTTGTGTGTAAGGATGAAAGACAAATGGGGAGAGCAATCAAAATAAACATGATAAACAAAAAGAAAGTGGAGTGTTCTATGACTTATAGGAAATTCGCAAAAGGAGTCATTACAGGGATTCCGGTAAACGTATCAGTTGAAGAGGTGAAAAAAAACATAACAAATGTAAAAGTAAATGAAGTTAGACGTCTAAAAATAAACAGGAACGGAAATATGCTAGATAGCCTTTCAGTTATGATCAATTTTGATCAGGAAAAACTCCCGGAGAGAGTGTATATTGGTTTCATGTGTTATGATGTGAGGCTCTACATTCCACCCCCACTTAGATGCTTTAAATGTCAGAGATTTGGACATGTGGCAGCAGTATGCAAGGGCAAGCAAAGATGTGGTAAATGTGGTGGTGAGCATGAGTATGGAAAATGCCAAGAGGGTACAAAGCTGAAATGTTGTAATTGTGGTGGGGAACACAGTTCTGCCTACAGAGGATGTGAGGTTAGCAAGAGGCAAGCTGAAGTACAACGTGTCAAAGCTGTACAGGGAATTAGCTATGCAGAAGCAGCAAGGAAGGTTCCAGGAATTGTGACGATGGTTAGACAACCAGGAAATAGGAGCAAAGAAATGAATATGTGTCAAGGATGTGATAAGCTGAAAGAAGAAACTCTGATAGTGAAAAGGAATGATTTTGTAATGTTCATGGCGGAGATTATAAACTGTTCTGCTCAGACAAAAAGCCGAAATGAAAGAATTAAAATAATTGTTAAATCTGCAGAGAAGTATCTAGATGTGAAAGGGCTGCTATGGGAGACCGTTAGAGATACCCTTAATGTAGAGACACAATCTTCTCAGGCATGTGCTGGATCATCTTAATGTTTTTGACAATACTACAGTGGAATGCAAGAAGTTTAATTGCGAATGGTCAAGAGTTTAAGAAATATATAGATAATTTAAAAGAGAAACCTAACATAATATGTATTCAGGAAACATGGTTAATACCACAATTGGATTTTTTAATAAAAGGATATAATGGAATAAGAAGAGATAGAGAATCTGGTAGAGGGGGAGGAATAGCAACATTTATACAAAATGGAATGAAATATAAGGTAGTAGAAATAAATAAAGATAATGAATCAATTATAAGTAAGATATGGACTGAAAGAGGGTGTGTAGATATCATAAATTACTATAATCCATGTGGAAAATTAAGTCAAAATATTTTAGAAGCTGTTGTTGGTCCTTTGTATGACAATGTAGTGTGGTGTGGCGATTTTAACTCTTATAATTCATTATGGGGAAGTAATAAAACTGATGTGAATGGCCAACTTATTGAAGATTTTATTGATGATAATGAGTTAGTGTGTATTAATAATGGAGAGGGAACGCGATATAATAGCTTACAAAATACAGAAACGGCACTAGACCTGACGTTTGTATCTACACTAATAGCAGGGATAAGTACATGGAGTGTGATCAAGCATACTACAATAGGGAGTGATCATTATCCTGTAGTGACTACAGTTGGTACTAAGATATGTTATGAAAAAGAAAATAGAAGTCCTAGATGGAAATTGGAGAAGGTAAATTGGGAAGTTTTTCAAGTAATATGTGAAAATAGATGTATGACTCTTCTAGAGGAGAACCAGATGGATGTAAATGAATTTAACAAAAAGCTAGTAAGTGAAATAATTCAGTCAGCAGAGGAAGTAATACCCAAAACTACAGGAATTAGACGTATCAAGAACGTACCCTGGTGGAATGATGATTGTAAGGTAGTTGTGAAAGCAAGAAATAAAGCATTTAGGCAACTTAAAAAACAGCATTCTATGGACGCCATGATCAAGTATAAGTGTGCCCAGGCATTAGTAAGGAAAACAATAAAAATACAAAAGCGTATTTTTTGGAGGCAGTACTGTGATAGTATTGGAAGAGAAGTGCAACTGTCAGAAATATGGAATATGATCAGGAAAATGGGGGGGATTAGAAGGAATTATGAGTTACCAGTGTTGGTCGGTGCAGACAGAATGGCTGTTAGTAATATAGATAAAGCCGAACTTCTAGCACAATCTTTTAAGAAAGTTCATAGTTCAGATAATCTCTCAGAAGAAGCTAGGAAAAGTAGGAGTAGAACATTAATGGACTACCCAAATGTATTAGAGAAAGATGAGATGTCAGATAGTTTACTTAACCTTCCTCTAAACATGTTTGAGTTAAGAAGAGCAATTATAAGTGCTCGGCAGACTACTCCTGGGAAAGATGGAGTATGTTACAAAATGTTGGCACACATGACAGATACTACATTGGAAATGGTTTTAAAATTATTTAACCTAATTTGGGATACTGGTCAACTCCCTATTGTTTGGAAACAAGCAACAATAGTACCCATTCTTAAACCTGGGAAAAACTCATCAGATCCTACTAGCTATAGGCCTATTGCCTTAACCTCTCATTTATGCAAAGTAATGGAAAGAATAATCACAGAAAGAATGATGTACTTCTTAGAGAGTAAAGATCTATTATCTCCTTATCAGAGTGGATTCCGAAGGGGTCGGAATACAATGGACTCTGTATTATGTCTAGAGTCAGACATCAGAAAAGCACAAACTAACAAAGAAGTAGTAATAGCTGTTTTTTTTGATGTGGAAAAGGCATATGATATGCTCTGGAAAGAAGGATTATTAATAAAATTAAAGTCTTTGGGAATTGAAGGTAAAACATATAATTGGGTTCAAGATTTTTTATTAAACAGGAAAATACAAGTAAAAGTAGGTGAAGAATACTCCAGTGTGTATACAGTGGAGAATGGCACACCACAAGGTAGTGTATGTAGTCCGTTATTATTTAATATAATGATTAATGATATTTTCTCTCAAGTTGAACAAAACATTGGGAAATCTTTATATGCAGATGATGGGGCGTTGTGGATTAGAGGTCGTAATATAACTTATATTAATAAAAAAATGCAAGGGGCAATAGGTGAAGTTGAAAAGTGGGCTAATAAATGGGGTTTTAAATTATCTGTAGCAAAAACAAAGGTCATTTGTTTTTCAAGGCGGCATAAAGTCACACCTCTATCTTTAAAATTGTATGGGAATCCTCTGGAGCAAGTCAAATCAGTAAGGTTTCTTGGGGTTTGGTTTGATGAAAAATTGACATGGAAAGTTCATTTGGATAATATTAAGGACAAGTGTAAAAAGGTTATCAATATTCTTCGGTGTTTGTCAGGACAGGAATGGGGAGCAAGTAGAACATCTCTACAAAATATATACTGGGCACTCATGAGGTCTGTCTTTGACTATGGATGTATAGCTTATATGTCAGCAGCAGAATCAAATCTCAAACAATTAGATGTATTGCAAGCTCAAGCCTTAAGAATCTGCAGTGGATCATTTAAAACATCCCCAGTATCATCAATGCAGGTGGAGATGGGAGAAATGCCTTTAGGCATCAGGCGAATGAAGCTGATGTTGACATATTGGGTTAATATCCAGGGACAAAATGTTTCGCATCCTGTCAAAAGTGTATTGAAAGAGTGCTGGGAACATAATGAAACAAACTATGTAAGTTTTGGGTGGATAGGTGATGCAAAGGCTAGGAATATAGGTTTATGTCAATTACAGTACAGCAATACAGTATCAATATCCTCCATCCCTCCATGGTTATTCCCCTCCCCTGCTATTGACCTCAATATAAAGCAGGAAATAAATAATACATCTAAACAAGTTCCAGTGTGTCATATAGTGAGGAATTATTTTGAGATGCATTTCCAAGATTCAGTGGTTTTATTTACAGATGGATCAAAAGATCCGGATACAGGAAATGCAGGGGCAGCTGTATATATTCCAACATATGATTTTTATATCAAGAAAAGAGTTACCAATCATTTGTCAGTTTATACAACAGAGTTATTAGCGATATTATTGGCCTTGCAGTGGTTAGAGGAGAAAGAACTAAATAACACAGTCATTGCATCTGATAGTTATTCTGCACTGGAAAGTATAAAATCTGGTAGGTCATCTTTTAGAATGGACATAATTAATGACATTTTCCATAAGGTATATAATTTGAAGGTGAAAGGTATAGAAACACAATTTGTTTGGGTTCCTGCCCATGTTGGCGTGGAAGGGAATGAGAAGGTGGATATTCTGGCAAAACAAACTCTAAAATTAAAACGGATAGATCTACAAGTTCCATTAAGCAAAATGGAAGCTAAAGTATACATTAGGAAATTCGCGTATTCAGTATGGCAGATACATTGGGATGATACTGAATTAGGCAGACACCTATATAATATACAAAATCAGGTTGGTTCTGGGAGAAGGGAGAGCAGGAATCGAAGAGAAGGAAGTATTATAACTCGGATGAGAATAGGTCACACAGGACTTAATAGTACACTATATAAGATTGGAAAGCATCCAACTGGGGAATGCACATACTGTTGTAAACAAGAAACAGTTGAGCATGTACTGCTTCATTGTGTGAAGTATAATAATGAGAGACATCACCTTATTCAATCACTTAAGATAGCAAAACATCATGACTTTACAATGCCAGGTTTGTTAGGGAAAACAGATAGCCAGTTGAATGGTGATATTATAAAATTTTTGAAAGTAAGTAAATTATTCAAAAGAATATAATGTTTTGATTGTTTGTTTGTTTATTTGTTATGTTTATTTTTCAGTTTGTTTATTTGTTTTGATTGTTTTTTGTGTTTGTTTATTTAAATGCCGAATACAAACAATATCATTATCCATACTCCATTCCAGTCGGTGGCGGTAATGCACCAATAAGTTAGGTTGCCAACCGCCAATAAACACCAAAGAAGAAGAAGAAAGAAGAAGATTTCCGGCCGTTTACGGGGACGAAAATCCCACTTTTCATGCAGTGTGTGTCTTCTTTATCTGTTATAAACACCACAGATGAAGGGTCTGAATTGATGTGAACATTTTTCACAATGCCAGTTCTCCTTATACAGCAGTTTTGCACATCACAAGCCGATTTCTACGACCCCTCTAAGCAAACGTGAGGCCATCTGGAGTGGGCCAAATTCAGCATGTTCCTTTCCCTCATCCTGGGCTAATCTCCATATGGTCTCGTGTAAGGCCTGATCCTGCTCTGCTATCTAATCTCATCTTCTCAGTCATTACAACCTGTCTGTCAACGGGGCAGGGACAGGGAGAGAGTGAGAACTGTGGCTTTACCCGGCCAAACACCAGTGCCAACTAAAGTCATTAGAGCTCCAATGGCATGACAAAATACCCACATATTTATAATTTATAACAATTTCATACAATTATCTAAATGTGAGGTAGAATGCTGCCATGAGTGGCAATAATTAAAAGTAATAAAATTATTGCCTGGCACATTTAGAAAAATTGGTAATACTTTGCAATATGGTTTTATTTGTTAACATTAGTTAATGTATTGACTAACATGAACTAACCATGAGAAATACATTTGTTAATTTATTTGTTAATCTTTTTAACATTAGTTAATAAAAATACAGCTGTCCATTGTTCATTTGACTTCACAGTGCATTAACTAAAGTTAACAAATATATATTTTGTAACAACAAAGATTAATAAATGCTGTAAAATGCAGTTCATTATTATTTCATGTTAACTACTGTAGTTGAATAATTTTAACTAATAAAACCTTATTTTAAAATTTTACCAAAATATTAATACTAATTATAATGGCTTGAATAATATCATGGATTATTATGGTTTGAAAAATATTTTACTAAGCATATTTTTTTTTTTTTTTTTGATTATACAGGAAGCAAGAGTAAATGTCAATAGTAATATTCACATTGAATGTAATATTCACGCATTCATTGAATCAAATTGTAATATCATGCCCCGTAGTTCCAATTCTCCTTTCTCATTTCCAAGGTAACTGAAGAAAAACAAAAACATTTAAATTGATTGAAAGACAAAATTTACTTTTTTTAACATCAAAGTTTAATATTTAATACAATACAAAAAAAATGGTACATAATGTATACTCTCTCTCTCTCTCTCTCTCTCTCTCTCTCTCTCTCTCTCTCTCTCTATATATATATATATATATATATATATGTTTTAACATATTTTAGATATTTTTTTTACAAACATTTAATGTAGTCTCTAAATTAATATAAGGCTATAAAATGCATGTATTCTGATTATAAAAATAAACTTTTTAATTAATAAAATGTTTTTATTTTATTTTATATATTTTCAGATGAAGTAAATTCTGACACACTGCAGGACACTGACAGTCACTGCTTAAACATCTACCCATACACAACTGTTAAAATGGTGATTATAACTGAATAAAGTTCCCTTTTAACATAAACAACAATCTGTCATTAGTCCTATCTTTACCTTTCTTCTGTGGAGGACATTCTGTATACGGCACCATAACCGCGTTCCTTTGCCTTCCAGAGCAGTTTGCGTGGAAATGTCTACCTCCACACCCTCCAACAGCCCCACATCACAATCCTTGAAGGGTGAAAAGCAGCTCCTACCCTCCTCAGCCAGCTCTACCACCTCATCTTCACTCATCTCCTTCCCATCTACAACTGTGCAAAACCTGAGCAGAGATCTTTAGCTGGAACTGGGAATCCCTTAGGATGTGATGGGATATGGATCTTGAGGATTATCCTTAAGGGTTATATTTGTTCTAAAAAAGATCTATTGTTGCAACAACGAGCTATTTTCATCAATTCAAATAACTCAGAAGGTCTATAATATCAGGTGAAGTTTAGCTCTTTTAACAATAATAAATCCTCAGTCTGGTGCAAGTGTTGAGCTTCAGAGATCCAATTACTCGCTGCACTGCAATTGAGTTTCATCCAGATTTTTCAAGAGTCCCAAAATCAGCTGTTGTTCACAGAAGGGTCTATTTTCCTCATTCCATTTCCTGCAAATCTGCATAACTTTCTCTTTCTGCACCTCAAGCTCAAAACAGATGATCCCTTGACTTACCTCAGTCTGAGTAAGCTGCCCTGTCCCGGCCCATAAATCCATCAACAGCCACTAACAGTGCACCAATCAGAGCAGGTTTATTCTACTGTCAGGCAGTGTTATCATTTATGTAAAGGAAATAAAAGCTAGCATAAAAAAAAAAAAACATTTCATGACTGTAAAACTAAAATGAATAGTTTGAATGAGTTTTTGGTTTTGTTTTTTTGGACACACTCTACTGTATTTTATGTGTATTATAAACATTTAAAATTAAAAAGACACTATGGAGAGATATACTAGACACCTCAGAGAAATGTACAAGTTTTAATATATTTAAAAAATATTAGTTAAAAAAAAATGTTCACTATAAAGCTCTTTGGAAAGAGCTTCTCAAAGTCACAGCTGGCTGATGGGGGGACAAGTCTAAAACAAGTCTGCTTTCAAAACCACAGAGGGATCATAGCACAGCCCCCTAATCCCTCCCCCTTCCCCCATGATGCACCAACCGACACTTTCCCCTTACGAAACAAAAATATATTGCAATATACTAGAATTTATATTGCAATACATTAGAAAATATATTTCAATGTATCAGAAACTTCCTCATATATTTGAAAATATATAGCAATATATGGATGGACAACCTATTGCTATATATTGATTCATATATTAAAATACATTGATATACAAACAAAACTGAATTATTTCATGTATGTTTATTGAAACAAAGTATTTTTTGTGAGTTAAGCAAGCTCCTGCATATTTTTACAGAGGTTGATTAACAATAGCCCAAATCAGATGGTGCATGACATTCAATATATTTTCTATATTTAGAAAATATGATGGTGCATGACATTCAATATATTTTCTATATTTAGAAAATATTTCTATTAGGGCCGGGACTTTAACGCGTTAATTAAGATTAATTAATTACGTGACTTTAACGCGTTAATTAATTACGCAAAAAAAAAAAAAAAAAAAAAAAAAAAATTACCACACTTATTTTTGCACCGCGGAACGTTTTTGAATGAATGAGTTTCGACGGACCAATTATACTGGAACACCAACTAGCGCTCCGGAGTCACGACAACAACGAACCATGTGAAGATGAACGAAGCTATGGAACGAAGAAGCTGATGAGACTGCTTTGCTTGGCCCCGTGGATGGGAAATTTTGTTTTAAAAAACGAAAGAATGGAAGCGTCGTCAAGAGCATGGTTGTGTGCAAGCTATACAACAAGGAATTCGCGTATCACCGCAGCACATTGAGCCTCAAATATCACAAATAAGCTTCTGCTAAACTGGCAAACATGCACTGGTCTGCTGGACTGAAATAAATAAACAATATTTTGTTGATTAAGCTAATGTTTTCAGTCATTATTCAATGGTATACTAAAAATACATGTGAAAAATTACTTCTCATTGTTCTCAGGTCAAATATTTATATGCAATTAAAATGCGATTAATTAATTACAAAGCCTCTAATTAATTAGATTATTTTTTTTAATCGGAGTTGCGGCCCTAATTTCTATATTAGATTTTAATCTGTTACATTTTAAAATATATGACAGACAGTGTACATTAGATTATTTCATATTTACCATGTATACAATATATATGATAATTATATAGGCCTACTATATAATATAAATCAATATATTTAAGACATATGTTCCCATATAAATCTGATTATATTATCCAGTACATTGAGGTATATTATCTCATATAATTTTACATATATATTTACATATATATAATGACTCTTCCAATATATAATTTCATATATTGTAGGATATATTTCAATATACATAGCAATATATTGAATAGTATAATGATATGTATTTAGTCAATATATGAAAACGGCAATAATTGCAGTATTGTCCCATATATTGCAATATATGACTTGCATATATAATATATTATTATATAATATATCATATGATATATTACCATGTAAATTTCACAATATATGGAGAAACATGAAATATATTGTCAACTAATATATTGAGAAATATATTGTCAACTAATATATTGAGAAATATATTTTTGTTGCGTAAGGGTCAACCAACTGCATCTAAACCTAGACTTTACAAGCAATCATTTGTAAGGTAGAAGAATTTTGAGCTTTTTCTATGACCCCACAAAACTCTCTGGGGAGGGGACTGATAGGTCAGCTGATCTGACGTTGTTCTGTATGTGACATTTTCAGACAGGACACATGAATTATGGATGATTTGATGCCTTAAAAGCCAGGGCAGAGGGAATAACACCCTACCCATTAAAAAGAAGATTAAATGTCTGGAGTATAAAGGCCAGTCCCCATCTGGGACCATGTCTCTCATTAGACCAGATATACTTTTGACCGGACTCACTGAGTGCCCAGATGGAGAATGACACTTAGCTTACAGCAGTTTACATGAGAGACACGCTAATTTATGCCTGCAACTCACCTGTTTAACCAGTAGGAATTTGACATATAAATGCCAACAACAATACATAGGATAAATAATTACAAAAATACACAAACATTCTAGTTGAACTCACTAACTAAATAGTGGTGGCGACAAATGACTAGTCGATTATCCATCCAATTTTTGGTTTAAAAGGGGGGGTTCCGTGTTTTTTTTCAAGACTTGGTTGTGTTTATGGGGCACAGTATAATGTCTTAATACTTCTTTTTTTTTTTTTTTTACGCCGTATTTTTCTTATTTTTTACCTTTATTCCACACCGCTGTCTCCATTGTCCTTTGAACGTTCTATGAAGCCCATCCCTCCGAAAATTGCAATGGTCTTAGATTGGTTAGATGCATGTCTGCAACACTCTAGCCTACAGCAACAGCTCTCTCTTTCGTAACGACTGCGACGTGGCCTCGCCCACTTTGTTGTGTTCGTGGGAGCAGTGTTTATGTTAATAGCAAGGGTTTATGATGTCACCAAGCCAGGAAGAAGCTCGTTGTAGTCCAAACCGGCTGTTTTTGTAGGCAATAACTTTAAAAGACTATCTCCGTTTGCATTGAACTTTCAGCGCTGTAACTTTGGAGATACTGTTTATGCTCAAGCAGCAACATTACACACTAACTAAAGTTAAAAAGTGAAATGGCTTGCAACCGTTTTTTTCCGTACCCTTGTTAACGGATTACAGCTTTCACAATGCATGCGGATTCGGTTCGGCGAAAAGTTCCAAAACAATTTTTTGATGTGCTGGATGCGCTGAATTAAAGTTATATTGTGCATTGTTTGCATTAAAATAAACATGTATTGACCCGAAAATCTAGTAATTTCACAACAGATGCATATGATGTGAATATAGTTTATGATTCTATTCTGTTTCAAAGTCATTATGAGGCTTTTTGCCTCGTTTAAAGCAAGGAAAACAACATCATACCTCGCATTTAGCTAAATAAGGAGACATAAAAGATAGCACTTCCTTCCTCCTTTCTTTTTGGAGGTGGAAAAGCAAAGTTCTTTATGGCCTGCTGGATTTCTTGAAAAAAAAGAGAAAGATTTATGAAATAAAAGTCAAGATTTTTTGTCTATTGTAATATGTAATTTTTAACATTGACTATAATATATGTTTAAATGTTTTGCCACTTGCGTTGCGTGAGCAACTTAATATATAAATCTAAACACTACATAAATGTAAAGGAATTGGAATAAAGAAATTGAATAAAACGTTGTTTATATTATAATAGTACTTTTAAATGTGTAATCTATGAAAGAGTGTATATAAAATAATTGCAATGATGACAAGCCATGTTCAATAGCCTAACAACTTTTAAATTTACAATAAAAAATAATGAATAAATGCTGTGTTTTGCAAACGTAGCAAATATGAAAGCACAACAGCGCGCACGGCTCCTGCATCAGCAACTTTAGTTTGGTTTGAGCTCGCTATGCACCCTCCCGCTCAAATACACCGATACACACGCTAACAGAAGATTGGTAAGTGTTGTGAATCGTGATACAGTCAATTTGTAAGTTGTTGTTAATTACCTGCTTAACTATAGCTACGTTTTCTTGAGGTTAAGTAAATGGGATATTTTGGTTTGCCATGGAAAACTGTAGTCTAGCTAGAGTGAACAAGCAAAACACAAGATTTTGTAAACGCAAATTACAAATACCCTGGGGCTAAGCCCCCCTTGTCTTCCAATCCTAGTGACGTCCCTGGTACCAACCAAGTGTTGTTATTGTTTACTAAAACTATTAAAATATTTTTTTTGTTAATTGAAATTAAGCTGAAATCAAATAAAATTAGATACAAAAATAAATGTTGCCTTATCAAATAAGTTTAAGTACTTAAATTACTAAAACTAAAACTTTACTAAATCTAAACAGATTAATACAAATGACAAAAACACATAAAACAATAAATTAAAACACAAAAAAATAAAGCTGATTCAAAATATATAAATAACAATGGCAAAATGTTTGTTGCAGTGTTTATGCAGTGTACTGTAGATCATACCGCGATTTGTCCTTTGCCCATAATTCTATCTGTGCTGTCTCCGTCATCCCTGTTCATCTTGGCTTTGTTGTAGCTCTTTTCGTAACAGAGTAGACGTAATGTGTGGGAGCCCTCCAACTCGATCTCAAACTCCTGAGGCAGAAACAATACAGAAGAACTACATTACCCAGAACATACATATACAACAAATACAAATACAGTATACAGTAGCTAAAACTTTCTTTGGGGGAAAAACTATATAGATAAAATATAAATAAAAAGCTGCATTATACTGAATAATATTATTATTATAAATACTAATATGTAATAATATTCAGCTGTATTCAACAAACAGTGTAAGGGGACCTCAGACCAGATTTAACACCTGCTATGCCTCATTTTCTTTTCCCTTTCTCCCCTTTACTTTAGGGGACGGTAATTGCTCGTAATTAAAATCTAATATAATTTGTCCAGAAGGCCTTCATATTCCACATGGCCTCACTTATGCTGCTCTTAATTAAGAATTAAGGCCTCAAGAGCGTTTCAGCAGGCAGGTCTTTTCATATCGGAGGGGTATAGACAGGGACGGACATGTGGGATTACCTCATTCCATTTGGGCTCTGTGGTGTATCTGTACACTCTTGTTTTGGCTTTATTCACAAAGATACCGAAGGAGTCCACCTCTAATGTGCAATACAGATCTGAAGAGAGGAAGAGGATGAGTTAATGATGCGTAAATCTGGTGCTAGAACAGGCTATGCAAATGTATACATGATCTTCGATGAGCACAGAGAGCTGAAGGAAAAAGACACATACTTAAGCTCTGTTTAAGTCCAGAGGCAGAATGGACAATTACATTCAGGAAACCGTACAGTCCAGTAGATTCATCCTCTGTAAGTGAAGAAAAAAAATGGAGATGGACTGTTCAATGCATTTTAATTACATAAAAAAATCATAAAAATTAAATATTTAAATACAAATGAATAATAATCATTTTCTCTGGATTTTTGCCTGTAATTTGATCAGATTGCTTTGGATAATATATGACATTTGGCCAATTTTGCACTGAAGAATCACCCACAAAATAACCAGGAGGATTTAACAACAGCAGAGCTTTGATTTTATGTTGCCATTAAGACCTTGCTTACCATCTTTATTGACAGTGAGGGGTAACTGATGGACAGTCTGGAGTTTGACACATGAGTTGGTGAGCATCTGAAGCTCCATGGACGTCAGGCTGAAGCTCTTAAAGCCTGGAAAATAAGTAAGCATTCAGTTGGAAACCACACCTGAATCTCCTGATCTACTCCTGATTTCAGTGTCAATGCCACTCACATTTCTTCTGCTGTTCTCGAATCACTTCCTTCCACTCTGCACGCTCGTAGTCTGATGAGATCAAAAACGTGTAGCTCTGAAATGCATAACCAACACGGACTGTGAGCATGAGAAGGAACATTGAGGAGCATGAGGATGAAAATCAGATGCGACAGAAAGGCTGTGAATCACTGGCTCTTACCTTTCCACTGCGGTTGTGCACTCTGAGGGGCATATTAGGAGAGTTCAGCAGCAGTAGCGATTCCTGTTCTGACAGCTTCTTTTTAAGCCTCTCCATAACCTTTGACCCTTTGTTGGCTCTCTATTGAGGTAGGGAGTAAAAAGAAATCTTAAAACCTAGTATGTTGTCTAATTAACATTTAAATGCATGTATGGTTGCCCAAGAAATGCAGTCTAGATAAGCAAGACAGCTTCCTACAGTCAAATATTCACTAATATTCTAAAGTTTTGGGGTGGTAAGATGTTTTGAATGTGTTTAAAAGAACCAAGGCTACATTTATTTGATCAAAAATACAGTAAAAACAGTAATATCGAGAAACATTACAATTTAAAATAATTGTTTTCTATTTCAATATATTTTAAAATGTAATTTATTCCTGTGATGGCAAAGCTGAATTGTCAGTGTCACTTGATCATTAAAGCTATAAATATATACAAAGTTTCTATATATAATTTTTTTAAAATTTCATTAAACTGATTACAAATTATATGACAGTTTAAGTGAAAGTTGCCTAAAATATCCTGTACCCTTTCTCTCTGGATCTCACTCCTCAGGGATGAGATCTTGATCTTAATTGCATCCAGCTCCTCATCAGTGGCCTGTGGGATAGACAGGGGCTCTGAATCTTCCGCCGTTTGGAAGGTGAGGTCAGCTAGAGGAATGTACCACTTGGAGTCATACTGCTGGCTCTTCCTGCAGACAGACAACACAGGGGGGAGATGGGGTGATGAGGGAAATAATTTAATATCCAGGCAAAAATACATCCTAGAATCTAATTATAGAGCATGGATGATGGTGCAGACTGGGCCCACAAGTCTGAAGAGTCAGGATGTTAGGCTCAGATTGTGAAAATAACACGCATATGGTAAATGAGTCAATACAGACAACAACCATATAGACAACACCTATATGGTAAATGCAAGCTGAATGTCATAAAAATAAGAAGAGAGTGATTAGATAGAATTGGGGAAAGATAGAAATGAATAGAGAAGATTGGAGACAACAACATTTTTCCTTACCCTCCGATCTGTTTCTTTAATTTGGCACAGAGCAGGAGGTCAGTGAAGAGAAAAACATGCCGTAGTTTCCGGGCCCCTTCCACAAGCTCCACTATGAAGCTGTCCTTCAACAGCTGACGGTTCTGACATAGTACAGAAAAAATAAAGTAGGCAAATTTTAATAAATAAAAGAAATAAAAGAAAATAATATATATTATATACACACATATACAGTCAAACCAACATAGTTAATTTATGTAATTGAGGATAGCAAAATAAAGTAAACTGTGACATATTATGCCCTAAAATTCTTCATACAGTGGACTACCAGTAAAATGTATAAAGATGTGTGACCAAAATTAATCAGACAATTTGACCTGACGATGTTGTGCTGAAGTTTTTTTTTTTTTTTAATTGGTAATGTGACAGCACAGACTGAACTAAATGAAGCATTGCTTGGTCACTGTTTACCTAAATTGGTATTATCTAATTGTGCACTTAAATTTAACAGCTGACAGCTGATTGGTTGATTGTAATCCATTACATACCTTTCTATCAAAGTTATCTGACATTACCAAGAGTTTATCTAAGTTTAACTCTCAGTTCTTTTCATATTTTGTTACCATTTTCTTAACTAAACGAATAAAGCAAATAAACTGTGATAATGTGAGAAAATGTTGAAGATGTTTGAATACATTTTGGTTTGACTGTATATATATATATATATATATATATATATATATATATATATATATATATATATATATATATATATATATATATATATATATATATATACACACACACACACAGTAACTTGATCCTTCAGACATCATTCTGAGATGGTGCTTAAGAAACTGTTCGTATTATCAATGTAAAAAACGGTGGGGCTGATTAATATTTTTTTGTGGAAACCTTGATTCTTTTTTATCAGGAATCTTTGAAGAATATATTTTCTTTCCTACTGACCCCAAACATTTATATTAGGATGTGTCAAATATAACAGAATAATTCTGACTTATCTGAAGTGCCACTAGGGGGCAGTCCCACCCTATTTTCAAAAACAACATCAACTCTCAGAAAAGAGCAGCGACCTGGTGTTGATGAGTCTTTGTGTTTATGAAATGAGAAAATTGGGAGGACATTTTGAAACAGGTAACTCCTGTCCACAGATCATATGCTAAGTGATAGTCCTGCAAGCTTAAGCGTTAGTTAATGTGTGAAAACACGTATACGCATAACACGGCCCCCGGCCACATGTCACGCATCAGTGCTCCCATAGCAACACGTCACCTCTGCAGTGGGGAAACAAAAGATGATATCACAAGCATCTCATCCAATTGGGCGCTCTAACCTGGCTCCGCTCACCTTCACATTCAAAGATTACTCATTTTTTGGTGCAACGTCACTAATGTTGTTGACTCACCCAAACATATAATCACTGGGTGCTGGTCTGGAGTGAATTTCCCAATGATGTGCTGTCTGCAGCTGGGGACACAGAAGAGATGGAAGAGTCGCCACATACTCATTCCAAAACTCCCAGCATGCCAGATGCAGACATAATGTGCGTCACTGCATTTCAAGAACAAAGTGTAATGGCTTGATTTCAGCTTATGCCACTGCCAAAAATGAGATTCCTATTCCACATGGCACCATTTTCAGCATACAGAAGTGCAGTGGCCAAGAAAAAAAACAGCCCCTCTCCACTACCAAAAGGAAGAGCAATTACATAATTGAGTCAATTCAAACAGTTCAATTAGCGGTTAACTCTTTTTCTTCAGCTCAGCCATTTTGTCAGTAAATAATTTTCAGAGTCCTGTGTAGGTAGATGGTTACTGTATTGAAATTGGGTAGATGATTCCAGTACTGAACGCAGAGACTCAAAAAGCAGTTTGAGTCCAAAAGATCACACTCAGCAATACTGAAACAGGATCCTAGGAAACACAATGTTCCAAATGCTCCCACACCACCAAGATTATACTGGTCCTGTTTCAAAGGGGAATCATGCAGGAAGCGCATACCACTGCGAAAGAGGTTGTCCAAAACGTGTTTGCTAAACTCTAAAATGCGGGGGGAAAAAAGAGAGGGCCACATGTTTACAGGAAACAATGGTTTCTGGTCACATCAGGACGAGTGAGGGACCTTTAAAAGATCTCACTTAGCCACAAGTCTTTAATCACTCAGTACATATTTATGATTCTTGTCTCAATGGTAATGCATTCAGCCACCCTGGAGATGGTATAAACAGGGAGCTTTATTGTTGTCGCATTCAGATGCATTTAGCATAATGACCTCAAAAATTTGTCAATAATTAAATCAAATTGTTGTTTTTGTTTAGTTATTGTCATAGTACTGTTAATATTATTATTGATATTAATTATTGTTTTTTTATTTTCAGTTGCATAGTGGCATCACAAAAATAGGATTTTAACCATAGACTAAAAGAAACATTGCACATAAAAATGTACCCCTAGAAGACCAGTGACTGTTTGATGTAATTTTTCCTATATTCTTTCCATCCAACAAAGAACAATGTTGTCATGAAAACATACACCCAACAGCACACACTCTTCTTTCAAAGAGCACCATATTTACATGACTGGCATTTCCAGAACAGTCTCACTGCATGTGAAATGCACAGACTGTGCAGAGACAAAAGCCTCTTTTCCTTTCTCTTCTTCACCCTGCAAGACACACGCACACACACACACACACGCGCGCACACACACACACGCACACACACACACACACACGTCCAAAAACAAACAGGCCTGGTATCCTACTTAAATTTCTTCTGCAAACACTAGACTGTACTGCAATATACACTGTGTGCAAATCTATACCAGTATCGTATCAGACTAATGCGAACATGATGTGCTTTTTTTCTGTCTGTAAAAGAGGAGATGCTCAAATGAGCTGTCTCAGCTCATCAGATGACATTTTTTAACAGTTTGCCTCTAGTAGAAACATGACAATGGCAATATCTCATTATCACCCACTACAAACGGCTGAAACCAACATAAACAGCCATAAAAAAGAAAAGAAAAAAGAAAAGAGTAGCTTGTGAAGCATTAACTGCATGTTTATGAAAGAAAAGCCCAACATTTATGTGCTTAAAGGGTTAGTTCACCCAAAAATTAAAATTATGTCATTAATTACTCACCCTTATGTCGTTGGACACCCGTAACACCTTCGTTCATCTAGGGAACACAAATTAAGATATTTTTGTTGAAAGCTGATGGCTGAGAAAGGCTTCAGAAAGGCCTCCATTGGCATTCAGTATATTTCCACTGACCCACTCACAAGACCCATAAAAGGCACTAAAGACGACATTACAAAGTCCATCTCACTACAGTGGCTGTACAATAATTTTACGAAGCGATGAGAATAGTTTTTGTGCGCAAAAAAAAAATCTAAATAATGACTTTATCTGCCAAGTTATTGTCTTCCATGTAGGTCTCTGGAACTCACTTGGAACTCACGCAATAGCGGCGCTCCTCCTCTTCCAGGTCATGTATTGAACGGTGGAGCTGCACCATATTTTCGCACATGCGTAGAGTTCACGTCAATAACTTAGTGGATAAAGTCGTTATTTTGATTTTTGTGCGCACAATAATTATTTTCGTGGGATTGTAAAATTACCGTACAGCCACTGTAGTGAGATGGACTTTGTAACGACGTCTTTAGTGCCTTTTATGGGTCTTGTGAGTGGGTCAGTGGAAATGTACTGAATGCCAATGGAGGCCTTTCTGAAGCCTTTCTCAGCCATCAGCTTTCAACAAAAGTATCTTCATTTGTGTTGCGAAGATGAACGAAGGGCTTACGGGTGTCCAACGACATGAGGGTGAGTAATTAATGAAATCATTTTCATTTTTGGGTGAACTAACCCTTTAAATCACTTCTCAATAGATTCTCAACAAAAAGCAAGAAGCAAATCAGATGAAGAATCTGTGTGTGGTATGTGGAAATGCATACGTTTGTGATAGTTGTGATAGTTTTGAACAGAGCAGGTGGCTTTGAAGAGCCCGAGGTCATCTGGTTGTGCGCATATTCGTTTGGTGTGTATCTACTGTACAGGATTTAGCATGTTAAATTGCTTTCGATTGCGTTAATGTGTTAGTGCATAGTGCATACACTTCATATGCATATTAGTCTGTGTGTGTACACGTGTGCAGCAACATATAAAGCCCATCACACAATGCTGTGCGCTTGTATTGCAGACGCTCAAAGCGGCTTTCTGAAATCGGCAGGTTCATTTGCATTTTAATTAAGTGACTTTGGCCCAGCTAGTGCAGGCCTCTGGGGCCACCCTGAATCTCTTCTCTCTCTCTCTCGCACTCTCTCACCCGCATACCTTCAGCTTCCAGCACGGGTAACACTAGAAGCCCTAGCTAATCAACACAACCATGACCTGAACAATCAAGCTAATGCTTCTAGCTGCCAACTGCTATCAGTTCTGAAGTTACTCTTAAGTAATGAGATCATTGTTCATTGGCATCTACCAAAGAAGTATGGCACCATACTTTACTTCTCTGCTCAAGCTATAGGTATCTCTATAAATGAAAGAAATTATTTAAACAATAAAAAGAAATAATAATATAAAAATTATAGCTGATACGAAAAAGCCAATAATTATTTTGTTATGGTAGGAATAAATGGCTAAATCAATGGATAAATGGCTATAAAAATAGCATTTCAAATATACGGTTACGCTATTTTGTCTAAATATATTTAAAAAAAGCAAAACTAAAATCTAATATCAAATTTAGACATCACAACAATAGTGTACAGTATGAAAAATGGATATGCATTTAGCTAATTTTACATTTCTTTCCAAAAAAAAAAGTATTACATTTTCTGCAGACATATAAAAGGTGTTACAACAGTTGCAAAATTAGACAAGGTGTCTGAAAAAAAGGATTTTAAGCAACAGAACAGTTTAACACAGCAACAGACCACCACGGCAAGGCACTCAATAGCAGCCAATACAGTGCTCCAGGTTTAAGGATCTCAGCGATCCTTTGATGGAATGACTAATTTTTTCAAGGTGGATGCATTGCAAAACCTCCCTTACCCAGTCATGATGTGATGGAGGCGAGGTATGCTTCCACTTAAAGAGCATGGCACGTCTGGCCAACAAAGGGGTAAAGGCTATGATGCGGTGTGCTGTGACTGGTATATCCGGGGTTGGGGAAAAAGGCCAAACGGTACAGTCAAAGAATTAGGGGCAATGGTAGCATTAAGAGCCTGTGAAAAAGTTCTGAAAATATCCGACCAATATTCCATTAGTATGGGGCAAGACCAGAACACTTGAAGACTAAAGATAACATTTAACAGATTTACTGAATGATCTGAGCATTGAATGATTTGGGGAAATGAGCAGGTACCATACCTGTCAACACTCCCGTTTTTGCCGGGAGTCTCCCGTATTTCACACCCATCTCCCGCCCCCCTCCCGTTTTGTAATTTCTCCCGGAAATCTCCCGTAATTTGTATGGCCCAAACCTCGTTCTTTGAATAATCACAAATATGTTATTCCAAGGTTGTTCAGTTGCCAGATCTTGTATGAAATGGCGTCTCATACAATCGACACATTGCACAAATTTCAAACCCTTGTGGCCTCGACCTGGCAACCTAGTTGCGCTGTTGATATCTGCGCAGGGCGCGGGAAGTTGAATCAAGCATCATTAGTAGAAACCATGGTAGAAACGAGAGAAGACTCCACTGGTAAATATTTATTTTCTGTAATCCCCTGACTGTTACATTATATGATCACGAGTTTATTCATGCAAATGCTTTTATTCATGCAAAATGCATTTAAGAGTGACAAGATAAAGAGAATGTGCTGTATGAAAAACTCACACAACGCCCAGATTCAAGTTCTATTTCGCGCTTTAACAAACAATAACACACACAATTATGCCGATATGCCAGTTTTGTTAAGTTTCTTCGTAAGAGCAGCCTTAAAAAGTTAAATAACATCTTAAATGAGTTTAAAGAGGTGTGAGAAAATGAGATGTGTGTGAGATAGGCTACGCATCATGTGCGACAGCGGAAGATCTTTTAAAGTGACAGTAACCACTTATAATGACAATGTAAAGAACAAAAGTAATTGCTCACTAAATATGCTCTGCTCTTGACTAAATAACTTTAGTACCTTTAATAAGGATTAATCTATTTATAATTCATAATGTATGTAGTGCAAACTGATAACATGTATTTTTCCTACTTGTTAACTTCTTGAGCACTGGTAGGCTACAAATGAAATGTGAGGATTTTTTTTTTATTATTCACTTAAATTAAAAGTAATATTTTTTGAAGCTTAATAAATGTTAGTGTGTTATTTCATTTAAGTGTGAATTAAATATTATTTCATGGAGACATCAGAAGCTGTATTACTATCAGTGATACTGGCCTAAAAAGATAAAAAGGTTCCAATAAACAAATTTTTATGTTGTTTCTACATTAATTTGGAGCTAATATACATATTATATACATGTTTTAATGGCAATTAATTAAGATGAATCACAGAAACAAAATATCAATATAGTTAATTAAAAAATACGTATTAATATAAAAAATATGTATTAATTTTAGATTTTAAAACATCTACCCCGGATTTTGATACCCAAATGTTGACAGTTATGGCAGGTACAGTGATATATTATACCATTGTCTGTTAGAAAACTCAATTCTAATTGGCTGGAAGGTTAATGCACAGGTAGTTCCAAGTCAGTTTAAGCACTGCACCAAAAACAAAAGCAATGTGCACACAAAGAAACAGGTGCACTGAAACTTGTTGTCAATGGTGTCCAGAGACTTTTATTAATAAATTAACTTTGTGCTCAACTGATACATTATATTACTCAGCAAGGATGTTGTAACGTCACTGCACAGAGAGATTGCACAGGTGTAGGTTATTCATATGCACATCTCTCTCTGTCTCTCTCGCTAGATAGACTAATTCATTCAAATAAATGTTATGATTCAATCAAATAAATGTAACCTTATCAAACTACTTTATATCTGTCTGATTTAAAGCAGATAGAATGATCTAACAAGTGTAGCTGACAAAGATAACTCTATTTTTAACCCTTCAACTTGTCAATGCTGGCAAATTATCATGGTAAGCGTCCGACATTGATGAATAAACAAAAAAACTTAACTAATATATTGTGCCTCTTTATTCACCAACAAAATATTTTACAAAAACAATTTTACAAAAAAGTAAGGTGTAGCTATACAGTTGCTAAGGTGTATGTAATTAAAGTATTTTTTATAATGCTGATATATGGTTGTTATAATCTAGGTGCTTGCAAGGTCCTCGTCAATAAGATCAGTTAGAAGTCAGTATCACAAACGTGTCGGTTGCCAGAACTAAATGGCATAGTTTATTACTCATGATCTATTTAAATCCCTGAAGTATGAGCAATAGTATTAGTGAAGCTAGTCTTCAGCTAATAAAGAAATGATGCTTATTAAATCATCTAGAAGCTATAAAAACAAAAGGAAGGTAAACTAAAGCTTGTATTTTCTTTGACTGGACCGAAAGACAATAAGCTCCACAACAACACATTGATTTCCATGAGTTCCTTTCATGCACACACTATCAATATTTGATCAGTTAGTCTGTCCGCACGTGCCCAAGGGACGAAGGTGGGAGTGTTGTAGAGAGCGGGAGCAAACTCCCCCTCACCGTTTACTCAAAATAGGTGGAGCCTGTTCCACACAAGATGGCCTTTTATGAATAACCAATGAGTTGCGAGTCAGAGCAAGGTGGCTCATTAAGGCAAATTACAAGCCAACGGTGCTCACCATCAATCACAGCAACAATTCATCTGCCACTCTCCTGAGGCCACATTGCTGGAATGAAGAGGTTTGGCACAGAGAGTCTCTGTGTCTGAAACCAAACATATCTTTAATTCCCAAGATCATTTCAAGGGTGAGTTTCCTTGCCAGGGTCAGGAGGGGTATGCGCGTTCTTACCGCCTGTAACTAACGACATCATCAAGAATATTAGTAAGCAGATACCGAAGAGGTGATTAAAAATAATTCTGAGCACAAACAACTCAAATGCAGCAAAGAGTTCAGTAACAAATAGAGGATGTTTTATTTATAGCGTAAATCCTCTGTGGAGATTGAGAGTATATGCTAGTGTGAAATAAAGAGAAGGCAGTGTGGCCCAAGGATAGGTTGTGCGGATAGCAAAGGGTGGGTTGGCTCTGAGATGGATGGAAATGACTGGCTGTATATCCTGATGGGAGTTCATTGGCTGAATTGCTTCAGGGCACCTGCAACTATGTTGCGACCTGGAATTTTGACATTTCTTTGCCCTTTAAAAATACGCTTTTGACAAATACTCTCCATCGTAAAAAGATGGAGGACGTATGAGAGCGAGGGAGAGAGGTAAGATGGAAGGAAAGACGTTTTTGCACCCACCTCTCCCTTCTTCACTGTCATGGACTGGCGGCGAGGTGTGCTCTCTTCGTTAATGCTGGACAGGAAGTTCTGTGAGATGCGGAGGGCGTCTTGCAGGAGGGGGTAATCTGGGTGACTGGTGGGTGTGTGTTTCAAAAGATCCTGTATAAAATACACACAAACATCAAACGTAAAATCAAAATGGATTTTATTTTATGATTTAAAAAAATGCACTTTTGGAATACATTTTTTTGATGGCTGTCCATGCAACACTAAAGATTGTATGTACACTCACCTAAAGGATTATTAGGAACACCTGTTCAATTTCTCATTAATGCAATTATCTAATCAACCAATCACATGGCAGTTGCTTCAATGCATTTATGGGTGTGGTCCTGGCCAAGACAATCTCCTGAACTCCAAACTGAATGTCAGAATGGGAAAGAAAGGTGATTTAAGCAATTTTGAGTGTGGCATACTTGTTGGTGCCAGATGGGCCGGTTTGAGTATTTCACAATCTGCTCAGTTACTGGGATTTTCACGCACATAATGTGGCAGTCCTGTGGGTAAAAATGCCTTGATGATGCTAGAGGTCAGAGGAGAATGGGCCGACTGATTCAGGCTAACAGAAGAGCAACTTTGACTGAAATAACCACTCGTTACAAGCAAGGTATGCAGCAAAGCATTTGTGAATCCACAACACGCACAACCTTGAGGCGGATGGGCTACAACAACATAAGACGCCACACTCATGTCCACTACAAGTAGGAAAAAAGGCTACAATTTGCATCAAGCTCAACAAAATTGGACAGTTGAAGTCTGTAAAAATGTTGCCTTATCTGATGAGTCTTGATTTCTGTTGAGACATTCAGACGGTAGAGTCAGAATTTGCCGTAAACAGAATGAGAACATGGATCCATCATGCCTTGTTGTGCAGGTGCCACATACCATACCACTGTGCAGGCTGGTGGTGCTGGTGGTGTAATGGTGTGGGGGATGTTTTCTAGGCACACTATAGGCCCCTTAGTACCAATTGGGCATTGTTTAAATGCCACGGCCTACCTGAACATTGTTTCTGACCATGTCCATACATGTACCCATCCTCTGATGGCTACTTCCAGCAGGATAATGCACCATGTCACAAAGCTTGAATCATTTCAGATTGGTTTCTTGAACATGACAATGAGTTCACTGTACTAAAATTGCCCCCACCATCACCAGATTTCAACCCAATAGAGCATCTTTGGGATGTGGTGGAACGGGAGCTTCATGCCCTGGATGTGCATCCCACAAATGTCCATCAACTTCTGGAGGCGAAAGGGGGTCAAACACAGTATTAGTACGGTGTTCCTAATAATCCTTTAGGTGACTGTACATTGGATCTGTAAAGTATTCAGAGCTTCACTTTTCCCACATTTTGTTGTGTTACAGCCTTATTCCAAAAATGGATTAAATTCATTATTTGTCTCAAAATTCTACAAACAATAACCCATAATGATACATAAAAAAAAACAAAACAAAAAAAACATCACATGTATTTAAGTATTCACAGCCTTTGCTCACTATTTTTCTGTTCCACCTTTGGCCCCAATTACAGCCTCAAGTCTTTTTGAGTATGATGCTACAAGCTTGGCACACCTATTTTTTGGCAGTTTTTCTCATTCTTCTTTGCAGGACCTCTCAAGTTCTATGAGGTTAGATGGGGAGTGTCAGTGCAAAGCCATTTTCAGGTCTCTCCAGAGATTTTCAATCTTGTTCAAGTCTGGGCTCTGGCTGGGCCACTCAAGACATTCACAAGAGTTGTCCCGTAGCAACTCCTTTGTTATCTTGGCTGTCTGCTTATTGCTGTTGTCCTTTTGGAAGGTGAAACTTCACCCCAGTCTGAGGTCCAGAGTGCTCTGGAGCAGGTTTTTCATCAAGGATGTCCTTGATCCTGACTAGTCTGCCAGTTTCTGCTGCTGAAAAACATCCCCACAGCATTATGCTTCCACCACCATGCTTCACTGTAGGGAAAGAGTTACATTTTTTTTTCATCAGACCAGAGAATTGTTGTTTTTTGAGATCAGAGATTGGGTCCTTCCAGTGCCTTTTGGCAAACTCCAGACGGGCTGTCATGTGCCATCTGGCCAATCTACCATTCAGGACTGATTGGTGGGGTGTTGCAGAGTTGGATGTTCTTCTGGAAGGTTCTCCTCTTACCACAGAAAAATGCTGGAGCTCTGTCAAAGTGACCACCGGGTTCTTGGTCACCTCCCTGACTAAGGCCCTTCTTCCCTGATCGCTCAGTTTGGCAGGGCGACCAGCTTTAGTAAGAGTCCGGGTAGTTCCAAACTTCTTCCGTTTACGGATGATGGAGCCCACTGTGCTCATTGGTAGCTTCAATGCTGCAGAAATTTTTCTGAGCCCTTCCCCAGATATGTGCCTCAATACAATTCTGTCTTGGAGGTCTAAAGACAATTTCTTGGACTTTATGGATTGTTTTGTGCTCTGACATGCACTGTTAACTGTGGGAACTTACTTAGACAAGTGTCACCACAAGTTCCAAATCATGTCCAATCTACTGAATTTATCACAGGTGAACTCATCAATTTGTAGAAACATCTCAAGGATGATCAGTGGAAACAGGATACCCTTGAGCTTAATTTTGAGTGTCATGGCAAAAGCTGTGAATACTTGTGTACGTGTGATTTTTTTATTTTTTAATATACTTGCAAAGATTTCAAACAAACTTCTTTCACGTTGTCATTATAGGGTTTTGTTTGTAGAATTTTGAGGAAAATAATGCACTTAGTGCTAATCCACTTTGGAATAAAGCTGTAACATAACAAAATGTGGAAAAAGTTAAGCACTGTGAATACTTTCCGGATGCACTGTATACCATCATGGTGCATTCACATTGCTATGAATAAAAGAAATTCCAACGTGCAATAAGGTGACTTCAGGGCAACAAAGCAACTGTTGCAAATACAATTTTTTCTTTTTGTCAGAAGTAGAAATGTACACCAGTAAATGGTGCGTAAACCCACATTTGAATTGATTTGAAACAGTATTTGAAATGTCTGTGTTCTAATGATTTTAATAATATTTCATGGCAGATTTTATGGCTGTTTTAAAATGCTATGTAATTGTGAGTTTGGTCAGCAATTTTTGAGATTTCAGTATTTCCCCATTCAAATAGATAGGAGTTGGTCTTGCATCCCAGATGTTGGCATTGCAAATATGGCAGTAGTAGAGTGTTTCTCTCTCCCCTTCCTTTTAAATGATATATCAATGTACGCTTAGTCTCCTATGTTATTTGCAGTGCCCTTTGGATTAAACATTTACACTCCCTGCGATTTGGAATCTCACTTAAGATGGCCGAATACCCTGGGAAGTGAACTTCACAAAGCACCATCTGGCAATTTGAACGTATCCTAAATATGAACAATAATAAAAATGAAAAACATACACATTTTAACAAATGCTTAATAAATATTATTATAAATTAAAGTAGACTCACATGTAAAACAAGCGTGCTCCGTGTCACTCTGTCCACTGGTTTATAGAGCAGAGCTGGCAAAGACGAGACAGAAGAGAACACACACAGTGGGTGATTATTCACAAGAGCCACTTTCATACTGCAGGCTCAAATACCGATGTTTGAAACCTTATCTAATCCACCCACTCAATGGGTTTTATGCAACTGAATTTTAAAAAAAGGAAAGAGATTACATGCTGGGGGCAAAATGTGCAACACTTAAGCTCAATGAAAAACAACAGATAATATAATGACCATTTAATGCAATAATATATGAAAACAATGAATGCAATCTTGTTGGTTCTTACTTTCCAGTGAGTATTTGGCTGTCATGTCCTTGCATTCCTTGGTGCTCCTGACCTTGAGACTCTGCAGAGATATCAGAGACAAACTCAGGATCAATAAACCTGTGAAGTGCACACCATCACGCAGGCCTGGTAACTCTAATCTCAAAAAGAACATCAGATTACTATTACTAAACAAATGTTTCAACATATTACAGCAGATATTCTCCTAACAAATGGTGTTCATTGGCTCTCAGGTGCTACAGTATATGGTGCTACAGTGATATGGTTACATGAAGCTCATTTCACAGTCATGAACAAATAAATGGCTTTCATAAATTATAAATCAACTGGCATCACGTCAGTTTATATTTGCCAACCTCAGAGCTTATCAGTGTTGTTATAGCAAACAACAGTCCAAACATTAAATATAAATACAAACAAATCTTTCAGTTGCAAGCTTGTAAGTGAACTTGTTCTGTTATTGTGTATATTCAACTCTCCCTCCTCCCTTCACTGTATATCAAAATAATCCCTTACGGGAGAAACTAAATGAATAAATTAGCCTGTCACATTTGATCTACATATGCAGTAAGACAAAATGTTTCCAACTGCTAGCTTTACACTGGCGGCAATACACTCTAGAACCCACTAGAAATTGTCTACCCCCGCCACTGCGAACAAACAATTATCCTAATGTTTGCTTTCAGTTCTGTTAGAAGGGAGGAACATTCAAAGTGTAAAGGGAAGTAGTAGTTGGCATGACAACAGCTGTTACAGGGTATAAAGTGGGACGAGGTGAGCATCATCATGTAGATTTTATTCCAGACACCATCTCTTTATAACATTTAGCAAGGCATAAAATCTCCCGCTGAACTCTGAAGAGGGTTGAACTCCGCTTTTAGATCTGCTATGCTGGTTGGTAATGGTCTCTCTTTTTAATAAATCACTCTGAGTGACCCCATGGAGGAGTGTAGCAGGTAAAGCCCTGCATAAAAAATGGAAATTACTTGTTCTTTGATGGCAGGATACATCAAGGACACAGTAGATCTGATTGTAATTTTTTGAGGCTACAATTCCATTTTCATATATATATATATATATATATATATATATATATATATATATATATATATATATATATATATATATATATATATATATATATATATATAATAAAAGGAGGGGTTTTAACGGACAATTTTTTTTTTTGAGAAGTCACTATGGTGTCATTTTTACCTTAAGATGGAGTGATGACATTTTGATTAAAAATAATAACATGGTCAAAACAAATTTTAAGATAAAACATTTAAAGGGTTGGTTCACCCACAAATTTTTATTCGGTCACTAACTATTTACCCTCATGCCGTTCCAGACCCGTAAGACCTCCGTTCATCTTCGGAACACAAATTAAGATATTTATGTTGAAACCCGATGGCTCAGACAGGCCTTCATTGGCCACAATGTAATTTTCTTTCTCAAGAACCATAAAAGGTTTTAAATACGTCATTAAAAAGCCCATCTCAATACAGTGGTTCTACAATAATTTTATAAAATGACAAGAATAGTTTTTGTGCGCAAAAAACACTAAATAACGACTTGTATGTAGTGATGGCCGATTTCAAAACACTGCTTCATGAAGCTTCAGGGTGTTATGAATCAGTGTATCGATTCATGATTCAGAGTCTGGCGGTTTCACAAATGATCCGAATCATGAATCGATATGGTTCGCATTAAAAAAAACTATTCATAACATTATTTTAGAACTACTGTAGTGAGATGGACTTTGTAACAACGTCTTTAGTACCTACCTTTTATGGGTCTTGAGGGGAAATGACATTGTGGCCAATAGAGGCCTTTCTGAGCCAGCGGATTTCAACAAAAATATCTTAATTTGTGTTCTGGATCGGCATGAGGGTAAGAAATTAATGACAGAATTTAAATTTTTTGGGTGAACTAACCCTTTAACATGAATATATAAATTGTTCAAAAAAAGATCAAGAACATCCATATAGAAAACATTAATTGAATGCAAATTTAACAAAAGTAATTAGCAATGAACTAAGCAATGTTTAAGTGCATCATTGTTTTTGCTCTGGTATCAAAATCATTCAGTTTCACTGGTATTGGTAGCAACTAATATTTTCACTAACCTGGCCTATGTTACAGGATGCTATTGCTTCTAACCAATCAGAAGCTTGCGTTTGTTTGCTTTGGTAAGAACTAAACAGGGAATTTTGGGTAGAGGTATTTGTTCCTGTATTAGAATAACAAGACCTTGAGCACTCCAGCAGGCATTACCTCAGAGATCTCTGCGAACTGTGTGTTCGCTTGACAGCACTTCTCCGCGGTCTCCACTGCGAGTTCGTAATTATCCACAAAGGCCCGGTACACTCCAAGCTGGCTAGCCTGAAGGAAGAGAAAACAAAGTGACTCATTTTCACTCATGCATCTTTTTGTCTTTGTTGCCCGTGTATGGTGGACTTTAAAACAGTAGGATGCAAACTGTTGAGATTTATGAGTACATCCAAGATGGCAGTTCCCGCTCCTGGCTAACAGCGACACTATATTAATGAGTGAGATGCACGCATGGATTCGCCATGGTGACATGGGGTGGACAGACGGGACAGTGTCATCGCTGCAGGAGCAGCTGGGCCGTTGCTGTGCGTGGCTATAGAGCCTACAACGGTTGCCATGGCAGCAGAGGCCAACTCTACAGTGAGCAATTAATGCATGCGGCTGGCGCTTGTAAAAAGCACATTTGGAAATCTGATTTAGCCCATCCAAACTCAATAGCCATCCTGCCAGTGCTGGAAAACTCTCCCTGGAAACAAATCAATCAATTTCTCAGAACACGAATACTGTATACATTAGATGATAAAGGGTTTGTGTGGGTGTATATGCGTGATAATAAACAAGCTGGAGCAGAGCCAACTAAAACAATATTTATCTGTCTGTACTGACCATGTGGATTGGACAGTTTAAGAGTACGTTCAACAATACTCTAGTAGTAATCTATAGTAAATGTAGCTTTACACGTTCATTTTCCACTGTTTTTGGGCTTGTTACTGGATAGATAAAAGGATAGTTCACCAAAAGATGACAATTCTATCCTCATTCTCATGTCACTCTGTATTAAGCCCAGTTCACACTGCACTGATAGATGCCAACCAACGCGGACAATCACCAGGTTACAGTACGTCACTTCTCAGACATGACAAATTAGAGCAGACCAATGGCAACAGACATTGATGAGTGACCATGGGCGTCACTAGGCCCTTTTTAAGGGATCCTGATATGTGATTAACCTTTAAATCTTATTGGCGGGAGGCTTCGGCTTCGTCTCATCTTTTAGTCTGCGTTAATCAGCGTGTTCTTCAATCTGCAGTGACACCAAACAGAACGCACTTCAGAAGCAGGGGTGTGTGCGTTCATCTAAGCCTCACTGGTCTGTCACCGCTTGTCAATGTCAAAGTATTTGAGAAAACCAATCAAATCAAAGTAGTCGGGCTTTATGTTCACACAGAAGCTGATGAGGCTGAGCTCAAATTTTAGCAGCACGACTTGAGGTCAATTGAAAGAAATGTAAGTAGATAAACCATAGACTGTAAAAAAATGCTAAACTAAACATTTCATATTTGACAGCTGCTTCTTTAAGTCAGAAATGTTAAACAAATTACAAAAATATTCATGCAAATTAATAAAATGTTGTCTAATATCACCATTTTGAATTGAAACTAGGCCTATGTAACGTGATTTATAATGTAATTAACAAACAAGAAATATGAATAAAGCTGTTTTCTTCAGAGTAGGCATAAGATTAATAATGAATATGTACATAATACATATTGTAAATTAATGTAATTTCATTAGTAGCCTTCAGTAAATTAAAAAAGCTCAGCTTTTTTCAGCCTGTATTGGGCATAAGATTAGTAATGATTCTGAATGTGTGCACATTGGGAATTAATTTAATAAACCTAGCTATCCTGGCAGCCTTCAGTAAATTAACGTGTCTACGAAAATGATTCCTAAAACGCATAAATATCAGTTAACCATGTTTACTTTCCTTATTGACAAAATCTGCCCACTGACATGGTTTTCAAGCTATTGTTAACTATTTTTTTGGCCTTCAGAACATCTTAAAATGCACATATGTAGATCATAGAAACTAAAACCCTCCCAGAATGAAAATCCTAGAATCATTCCAGAGTAACACACTGATTGGACAAAACCAGACAAAGTGTTGGTTGCTGTTGGTTGGAGTCTGTCAGTGCAATGTGAATTGGCCTGGACTTTTTTTCTGTTAAACATAAAGATGATTTTATGTTGATAGTTTGTAGGTCAACAAACAGTTCTGGTAACTACTGACATCTATTGCATGGACAATAAAAAGGAATGAGTCATATAGGTTTAAGGGTGAGCATTCATTTTTGGGTGACCCATCCCTGAACCATCCAACAACTGTTGGACAGGAACTAAAGATGAATCGGTATGACCACATTGGTACATGTCCAGGCTTGGTGATATGTCCGGGAATCTTTTATCCTGCACAGGCCAGAACAGTCCATAAGGGAAGTCATTTTCTCAGTGTGTGCAATCCTCTCCATGCTGAGCAGAAACAGCCGCCTTGGGCCAGAATCTAACTGCAGCATGGAGGACGGGAATTTACTCTGCGACAGCCTCATTACAGCGTGGAGAGAGATGATGACCGTAATAAAGCAACGGCAACACATGCCAGGCCGAGTCAAACCATGGCTGAGTGCTGTGAGGAGATGCGTTAAGCTGGAGTAAGAAACTGGAAATTTAGCAATGTAAACAGAAATGATGAACCAACTTCAAACAAATGTATTTAAAACATACAAAACCAACTAAACTAAGAGACCATAGTCAGAGGAGACACCATATTTTATTTGATGGATACAAATTGTTTAGTATGTCAGTGTTGTATACCACATGTAAATCATTCAGCCAAGAAAAACAGATTTTTCATTTAGATTTTTAGACCATGGTATTTTTGTATTCCATTATACAGATTGGATGTTAAACACTCCAGTCTGCAGGAATACATTCTTTTTGTATTCATGTGATTGTTTCAAATTCTTTGGTCTTAATTGACCAAAGAAGTAGTATAGATGCAGCTTTTATGTAGTATAGATATTGTTACTGTGAATTATTTTAGACCTTATAATCATGTGAAAATCTAATATCTGATATCCACCACCAAAAAGAAAAACTAAACTCTGAAAATACTGACACAGACACCATGTTGACAGGTCAGTATTCATTGTTCAGATAACATATAACCATCCCATTAAGAGGAGAGATGTTGTAAGCTGAGGCTGTTTTGAGAAGGATGAGATGCACCTAACATGACAGAAACTAAAAAGTTGATACGTCAGCTGGTTAAGACAGCTTGTCAGAGGCTTCAGCACGGCAGTGTTCACATCCTCTCAGTCTCGACACACTTCTTCATGATGACATGACCATATGCCAGGCCCAGCTGAAGATGAAAGTATGTTCCTCTGCACTTAACAATGTTTAAGTAGGTCACAGATCTGCATTGAAAAATGTGAATGTCAGAATCTCTCGTTGTTATGAGAGAATTTACATACGAGTGTCAGCGACAGACGTGAAACCTATTAAGTGCAAGCGAGCGGAATATTAGCATCTTTCTAACAGCTGAGCAGGACAACGAACGTCACCTTTGACTTTCTTCATGATTTGCGTTGCGTTTACTTACTCAACATGAGCTGTCTGGAAGGAAGAAACAACACAAACAGCAGGAGACATTTCTACCGCTGACTGACTATATCTTTCTCGTTCATACATCTTGTTCTCTCTCCTGCTGCGAGCAACTGTCTTTTTAGGGAGCTGCCTCCTCGAGCGCTGCCTTGCCTCCTGCCTCCGGATTCTCGCTAATGGATGTGGGAGAGGGTGAGGGGATCAGTGACAAATAGCCTCCGGTCAAAATGACTGACTAACTGACTGTCTGAGGAAAACCCAGCACCTTCTGGGAGAAACACAACTTGGCGACTGCAGCTTCCAATTATTAAATGTGGGACGGTGAAAGTGCAGAACACTAAAGGGGAAAATGGAAAGATAAATAAATGTAAAACAAGACTCCCACGCACACTGCCTGGACCGAGCGAGGGGGGATTTATCTGCCTCAGTCAGCAGAGTCACGTGAGGATAGAACTTAATGGAAAAGAGCGGGGGGGGCAAAAGATAGAGAACACAATCTTCGAATGGCACTATTAATAGCCCTCTCCTAGAGACACAAAGCACACTCTGTAGTATCTGCCCAAGTGGCTGTGTTAAAAACGTTACACAGGTTCCTGCAGTCCAGACATTGTGTGACTGTGCAGTGTTGATCTAGGGGTACACATGATTCATTAAGGATTTCTTTATTTGAGGATCAATGTACATTTTTATTCAGCCCCAAGGCTCACAAAAGAGACAGCAGAAGCAATTCCATTATGATCAGAATGTCATTTGACACAATGACTCTTGCTTCTAAAACGAACAATTACATCACATGAAGGAAAGTAGATTCTGATCATATATAAATAATAATTAAAAAAAAAAAAAAAACTGTTTATTTAAAATACTAAGTAAGCAGGATATGTTCTATAAAAATACGGGACTTTTTATCTATGAAGACCTTATTGGATCATAAAAATTGTGTTCCATACCAAAATGTAGTTGTGTGATTTGATCAAAAATAAGGATTTGGTAATTTATTATAAAATAAGAAGAAACAAAATTTCCATTTTGATCTCATGTTGTGTTTTACCTAAAAAAATGTTTACTCACTTGTTTTTGGAAAAGGTCTCCCACACGTTGGTGGTGACTCCACTGCTGCACTCTGGGTAAAAGGCTATCATAGAATTCTTTGTGGATCTCGTAAAGCTCAGGCACTTTGAAGAAGATGGTTTCTATCTGTTGAACAGTCAGGACAGGCTGAGAGGTGGTGGCTGCTGCTTTCAGGGGCTTCATGGGCTGACAAGGGAGCAGAAAAAGACATTTGGACATGTTTTAGTAACTCTGCTTATCCATAAAGAAAGACAAGGTATAAATATCCTCCATTTTCTAAAGCAACTGAGAAAGACCCACGTGTTTTTAACAATCGAATCAAGTATGCTACTGTTCAAAAGGGGGTTCGTAAGATTTTGCTGTTTTTGAAAGAATTCTCTTGCTCTCCAAGGCAGCATTTTTTAATCAAAGCTACAGTAAAAATAAGATATTTATTACTAAGCAATATTGTGAGATTTATTTACAAAAAAAAAAGTATTATTATTATTTTTTAAATCTCTGTGGCATAATCACTCAGCCAACCCATACATCTCACTTGTAAGACTCTTTACAACACACCTTGTGCAAATTCAATTATCCAATTCAAACTTAAAGGGCTAGTTCACCCCAAAAAAATGCTTTTGTCATTAATGACTCAACCCTAATGTCATTCCACACCCGTAAGACCTCCGTTCACCTTCGATATTTGCTGTCCATGTCCAGAAAGGTATTAAAAAACATCGTCAAAGTAGTCCATCTGTGACATCAGTTAGTTAATTAGAATTTCTTGACGCATCGAAAATACATTTTGGTCCAAAAATCACAAAAACTACGACTTTATTCAGCACTGTCTTCTCTTCCACGTTTGTTTTCAATCCTCAAATAAAGATTCAAACGTTCAAGAATCAGCGTATTGATTCATGATTCGGATCGCGTGTGAAACTGCCAAACTGCTGAAATCACGTGACATTGGCAATCCGAATCATGGATCAATATGATGACTTATAACCGTTTGAATCTTTATTTGAGGATTGAAAACAAACCCGGAAGAGAAGACAATGCTGAATAAAGTCATAGTTTTAGTTATTTTTGGACCAAAATATATTTTTAATGATGGTTCGAGAGATTCTAATGAACTAACTGATGTCACAGATGGACTACTTTGATGTTTTTATTCTGCATTTATTGTGAATTCACTTACATACGCTCTCAGACTGAATATAAAATATCTTAAACTGTGTTCCGAAGATGAACAGAGGTCTTACGGGTGTGGAAGGACATTAGGATGAGTCATTAATGACATACATTTCTTTTTTGGGTGAACTAACCCTTTAAATCTCTCTCACCAGTAACAGCGCCTCCAGATGGCTGAGGTAGGTCTCTTCACTGGCCAGGATTCCAGACAACACCCTTTTCCTCATTTCCAATCCCTTCTCGAGGTCCAACTCCGCCTGAGTGAACAGAGAAAGAGCTCACACTCTTTTGAACACCACACTCTTAAATCACATGACATTAAATTACATACTGGCATTGCTGGAATGAGCTATAAAAAAGTGATTTGGCACTGGTTCAATGGAGCTGCTCCCTGGTCTTACAATAACTGTCTGGGCTGTATGAGAATCATGGGCTACATGAGAATCATAACACCTTTGAACTGAATAAGGCCTTTAATTGCAAACCGCCAGCTCTGAGAAAGGCATCAAAGATTCTATAGACCATGAATCCATCCTGCAGCGACATATCTATCTTGTGTCGTGTGTAGGTTACAGTGCTGATGACAGCTAAATGAGCCTGAAATGTTGGTTTCCATGGCCACAGCACAGGTAGTGGAAACCACAGATGTTTGTGATAGTCTCATGAGACGTTCTAATCCAGATTTCAGGATAAAACATCAATCTGCTTCATGACTGTGTTATCATTGCTGACCATACTGGCTTGTATCGAGATTTAAAGCTGAAGTGATGCTAAAATACTTTCACTGCATACATTTCTACTAATCTCACCAACTGATACTAGATGTGAAGCCCCACCTGGTGACAGAATAAATCCCGCCATTGAAACCTGCAGCAGGGGGAAGGTGGAAATCAAGGTTTTATTCATGAACTCGTGGGCGCGAGACGTCTCACCCCAGGGGGCACCCCTGTATCTCTAGACCACCATATTTTATTCATCCACATATTTATTAATCAAAGCATGTCAGTATCTTAGCGCATGAGAATGAGTTGAGCTCTACCGCTAAAACAATAACCCTTGCTTATTGAAAACAAGATTGAAAAAGTATTTCTCATTCAACACAAAACTCAATTGAGAATTCAATTGTCTCTGAGAAGCAAGTATGTTTAAAGAAAAAATAATAATTATAGGAAAATGTAGATAAATTATTCAAAAAATTAGCCACATGTAGCCAGATGACATTTTAAACATATATAATGTTATAATAATGGTGTTAAATTAACCTTGTAGAGAACTTGTTTAAATTTTAAAAAGGTTTTTATATTACCTTTCCCCACAGATTTTTTCCCCGCTGCAAGCTATAGGAAGTTCCTCCATTTTTGGATTTTCGTATGTCTTATATCATATTACTTTGGTATACTTTTTACATATATCATATACTTTGAAATGCGGCCTAATATAAAACTTAAATGTTACATAATGAGGCCAACATACAGACAAAACACATTTGCTCATCCAATTTCAATCTTTTGAATAAAGCACACAAGACTTTACTGTAATTTTCAGCTCAATTTAAATAGATTAGATCTAAAACAGCTTTCCGTGACAGCATTCCATGTAGTAACTTTTCTTAAAGGTGCAGACATAGAAAATGAAACTCATTAAAATCTTATCTTTTTCTTTGTTTGTGGCTAAACAAGGGTAAGTAAATGTGCCTGAAAAAAATGGGTGACCATTCCTCTGTAGTGTCAAATGCAGGTTTATCTGCAGCTCAATTTAGGAAGTTTACATAGCAAATCCCTCTTTGAATCATCCATATTTATAAATCCCTGGCTGTGTGTATGTTGGGTAATCACATAGACCATGAAGGTGTGTTACTGGGGAAGGGTGTAAGTCTACTCTCTTATTGATTAAAACCCATGTGGGAGCTAAACACTGAGGTCATAAGGATCCAAACAAAATGCTCACCTCTGGGCATGGTATTGGCAGGGAAGGATTTCAATCAATTTGACAGCCAATAGCTGTGTCAATGAAGCAAGAAAGCTCTGTTTTACAATCAGTAATTTAATTTGATGGTATTGTATGGCCACTATGCATGATGAAGACAGTTTCCCGAGGCTCTGAAATGAAAGCTATGATAACTCTAAACCTTGGTTGATAACAGCATCTAGAAAGAATTTCTTTAGATCACGCATGACTGATTCTTTTGCACAGTGCTGTGCTATATAATATTTACAAAGCTACAATAAGCAGTACATTTTTAATCAGAATAGAACTATTTGCAGACTCAGCACTTCAGAATCTGCAAGCTTTGAAAACTGCCAATTTTCACAGCTCACTGGTTTTGCTGTGTACCATTACCATTGAGGCTATAAATACATGTGGGTTTACTGGTACATTTATTTATAATGGATGGCTTCACAGATGGCATATACGGAGTGGATTCTTATCATGGAACAATGCATGCATAAAGAAATCTCTAATGCATACTCTTAACCTTTATATTCCACTAAGCAAGCATTCATCTCTTTATGCCCAACAAAATAATTAGCTACTATTATTACAAGGGCATCTGAAGAGTCTGACTTCGGGCTGCATGATATATAATTTAAGCTTTGTTTAATTGCAAAGTTTAACCATCATAGAGTGAAATTTTATCATTTGCATGCGTTTTTAAGCAGAGTGAGGCATCAAGCACAAGATAACTCACACACTGTTTTCTGTGCGCACACACAGAGCCATGCAGACAAGCATGAGAATGCAAATTCTTTTTTTTACAGTTATAAGTTGTAAACAATTGAGAAAGAAAACAGATGCGTGTCATTTATATTAGGTTTGTGCGTTCGTCTTAAAGGGACAGGAGCCTAATTTACCCGCAGCTGTTTGTGTCACCAATTATGATCAAATGACAAAAGAGAAAGAGAAAATTACTTATGTAGCTTTAACAAATATAAATTGTATTAATGAATATTTATTAATTATATTAGTTATATTTAATTTATACAGTGAAGTCTGTTATTTTACATTTGATTACTCAATTTCTGTACCTGAATACTGTTATATTTACCTGAAAAACATAAAATCACTGCTTATTATTTTAATTGATTCTTTCTTTGATTGTATTTATCTATAATTGTAAATTGTTTATTTTCTATGCAGATTCACTCCCCTAAAAAGGTATTAATTATTTTTAAACAGAGCTATTCAAATCATCTGGTGAAATAGTTTTTATATTGCAATATATATAGTCAATGTACTATGACTGACAATGAACAGTCAAATATTTTGTGATGACTGACATGATTTTGTGATGACATGACTGACAATGTATAGTCAAATATTTGGTATTGTCCATGGCAAGCAATTTCATAAATTGCTGTGCTAGCTTTATTGCCCTCATATCAGTCTGTAATAATAAATAGGTAAATAATGTACTTATTCAAATGTCAAAAATCTAAATGTCACAATATTCTTAGTCTGGCAAGAGGTTTACAAGAAGTGACTTACAGACTTGGAGGACTCGATTGAGCCGGAGGAGAGGGTGTCTCGACTGCTGCGGCTCTTGGTGCTGAGGTGAGGGGAGGAGGAGGGCGAGTCGTCAATGTAGGGCAGGATGTCATGGTGTCGACGCTGCTCCTCTGCTCGGTCTGCGTCGTAACCGTAGGTGGGCGGAGTGCCTGTAAACGGACCATCTGTGACAAAACCAAAAGAAAAATCAGGGATATAGTTCACAAAACCATGTATAAGAACAATATCTGGAAAGAAAACATCTTTTGAACACTTCTTACTAACATGGACTGCACAGAAATACAGCAACTGATTGGTAAAGAACAGTATCTAATATTAGAGTTTATGGCCTTCTTAATGGCATCAGCTAAGAGAGTATTCTCAGTGTTCAATTGATTCAGTTCATGTGGCAGTCTAACATTAGCCTAGAGCTCTTAAAAAGCAATAAGATTATGTCTAAAGTGGGTTTTAAGATTTAAATTAAGGCAGACAGGCCAGAACTTTCTGTATACATTAAGATCAAACAACTTTTTCCTCCCATCGGAGGAAGAGGCATAAAGGAAGACAGACGCGTATGTAGTAACACAGCCCAAAGTTTCCTCTTCCTGGACTGTTTTGGCCATTAAGCTGCTGGCAGCCACACCGGAGGATCTCATATTTATTCAACACAAAGCTCTCAGTTAAAACTAACTGTTTTAACCTCATATAAAACAAGAACATCTGCTATCTCCAGGGAGGAATATGCAGGACATCAAGTTCTTCAGAAAGGTGACACTAAAAATGCTTGACTCATTGTAATTGCCAGCTTTAAAGGACTGACAGACACAGTGAACTGTCAATTTAAAGTCATTGCTGATGACATTTTTTTTCTGTTGGCAGGTGAAAAAACTCCTGGAGTTCTCAAACCAAAGAAAAGGCAATGGCAACAAAGTACTTTTTTCACCACAAGGAGAGAGGATGGGCAATGTAGAAAACAGGTTTCCATAGTGTTTCTTGTGGTGTGCTAATTGCGCAGCGAACACAGATGTTGATTGTAAGTATTAGTTTCTTTCACAAGAAAATAAATAAAAATACTAACAATTGAATGGTAGTGTATGCTGTATGCAAAAACATTTCAACTTCATCTATTCCATGTTTCTTAAGCCACCAGACCAGTACATTTCATAAAATTTAGCCAATAAGTTAGAATGAATAAAATACTAATACTAAATATAAAATTATCGATGAATCATAATGTGTGTGAAAATGTTCAGACACGTTTTACACATAAATATGGCCGTATGAGACCCATTGCATAAAGCCAGATGAAAATAAATAGCTCTGACTGAGTCACGCTGCCTTATCATTGCCTTAACGTTATCCGCACCTTAACGTTATCCTCCCACTCTTGCCTCTCTCTCTCTCTCTTTCCTCCACTTTTTCTCACATCCTTTCCTCAAGCTTCCCACATATGTCTGCTGCTCTTTAGCCGAAGGAGCAGCATGCCATGCACATCTGGAAAAATTATCATCATCAACAATATAAACAGCTCTTCCAAACTCTCTGTGAAGCCTAGAAATACGCTTGTACAGTAACAACAAACACAAATTCTATATACTGTAAATTGTGGACAGTCCCAGATGTAAGCAGAAGAGGCATTTTTTTGTATTGACTTGAGAATTTTTTTTCTTGATTAAAGGGGTCATATAATGCTATAATCATATTAATCATAAGGTAATATGATTCTTTAGTGTCTAAATGAAAACTTTGTAATATACTTTAATTAAAAATTCTCATTAGTATTGTAAGAAAACACTTATTTTACCTGGTCAAAAACAGCTCTGTTTTCACCAAGCCATTTCAGTGTATACGGCTTTAAATGATGAATGACCCCGCCCCTCTGTTCTGTGGGCCGGCACGTGGAGCCCTTGATAACAGCAGAGGCAAAATAATGGCAACAGGAGTCTCTGAGGACACATCTGTGCAACTTTATCAATTTTAGCCGGAGTCGGACCCGGGACAAGATGACAGCTCCAACGATATTCAACAATTAAGGCTAAACAGGACGTTTCTGCATGGTTGGTTAATGTAATGTCACTTTGATCTGTCTTTATGTACTGGCAGGGTAACGTTAGAGCAAATGCTATGTTTTTACTGATGTATACGTTAGGTCATTGACAGATTGATGTTACACCTAATGCTAATAAAAACTTTTTTTCTGTTAATGTCGGTTTGTCAGTGATGCGTAACGTTACCTATGCATTGTAAAAATACAACACAATATTTTTTTACAGTAACAGACACCGTTATAAACCATCTACACAATTAAGCTTAGTGTAGTGTTAGCACGTCCAATTTAACTTTAAAACCAGCGTACACAGTTTGTAATAACACAATAACCATAACACATTGTTCATTATAAACGTGGGATTATGATTTATATTGAGAACGTCATACATAGAAAGCATGCGTGCACGCGTTTCAAACTACACTCACTTCTTCTGGAGGGGCAGCAGGAAAACGAATAGCTGAATCCTTTATTCATGAGCAGCTTTTTAGCCAAACCTGCTTTATACTGACCCTCGGTTATAAAGCAGTCTGCTGAGAAATGCTTTGCGGTTCGCGCAAACATAAAAGCATTGACAAAAACAAAACTCAGCCAATGTGTCTACAGTGGTTCGGATTTAGGAACATCATAATGACTGCTGTGTTTGTTATTACACCCAAGAACAGAACACCACAATCGCTTAGACGGCCTTCTGCTTCAGCGTAATGGCGGACTGTGCTGATGATAGAGCTCGCTCAGAGCGGGTCTGAGTTGAAATGCTGCTTGTCCATCAACAATCGTGGGAGGGGCGTCCGACCGTGTGACGTCACACGGTCGAACAGCTCGATTTGAGACAGGAGAAAACATATAAGGAGATTAGAAAAAAAAAAACACTGGATGGATTTTTAATCATTATAGGATGGTTGTGTACAGGCACTGCCAACACACATTTCCATATAATCAGCTTCTAAAAGTGCACGTACCATTATATGTCCCCTTTAAAAAATGTGTTAAATGTAGCTAAGAATACTACAATAATACTGGTAGCTAAAACATAATAAAATTAACCAAAAATCTGAAGGATCTCTCAGTGCTTAGCCTTCTCTGATGTGTTAACTCAGGGTTATTCCTTGCAGGATGAAGAGCAGACCTACACTAAACCTGCCAAAATCTCATCACCATGTGAGCCAAAGATCTTCAGATAATCCTATCAATTAGGTTCAGTAAAAAAAAAAGAAAAAATAATTTGTTGGAGGAACTGGGGTAATGCTTCTGCCGACATCTCCTTCAGGGGTCTTTGGATGGAGAGGTGAGGGTACTGATGGGGGCTGAGATGTTGCCAGATAAATTACGGACACGCCTTCCTCATCCCATGTGTCACATATTTCATTAAAGTCTGGAAATAAGAGTGCAGAAGAACGTGTATGTGTGGAACCTATGAGTGCCCAGCCTCTAGGGAGGAACAAAAACTGGGAAAAGAGATGGAAAATTACACATCAGGGATAAAGAAGTCAGTCCATTTTCTTCCACAGTCGGTTTTCCTAAATATCCAATTTTCTGCCAACTTAATACCCCCCACCCCTAACCATCCTACACAGAAAAGAAATGAATATGAATAACGGAAAAGGGGAGGTGAAAATTAAACAGAAATGAGTAAAGCACCGCCTCGGGCCATGACTGAATCAAACGGGGATTGCACAGAGAAGCTAATTTGAAGAAAGGTGTCATTTTAAGGGCATGAAATAAAAGAATACAGTCTGTGTTTGCTGATATTGCTTTTGCAGTCTTGTCCACAGAGAGAGAACAAAATCTATTTAAAAAAATATAAAACCAAAAAGGAAGCATAGAAAATAATAAAATCATGTGTGCATTTGGGAAGTTTTGGGTATTTCAGTGTAGCAACGCAGATTAAAAATAAATTAAAAAGAAAATTGATGGGGTCAACTAGCTCATAAATGTTTTTTTTAGTAATGGTTACAATCCTCTGTAAAGAGTATGAATTTAGAGATGTGACTTCACAGAAAGGGTTTTAGCATGCTGACACAGTCAGCCCTCTTCTAGAAGTTTCTACATTTCTAAAAAGTACCATTTCCCCAACCATCCAAGCACCGCTTTGATTAAAAAAAAGAAAATAAAGAAAAAAAGCACCACCTTGAACAATAAATGTAAAGAAAATCACTAACTCTTGAATTTAAGGGTCTACTACATGTCCAATGAAGCCCATTACAGATTATTCCAAATATGTGCCTTGAGTAAAACAGAGCAATTAGATTTTCTGTGTGGTTATCTCTTATCTAAGTGGCATGTTTATCTCAAAAGAAATAAACACAAGAAGAGATTGGGTTGAATCCAGGAAAGCAGCCAAATCTGGCGTGTTGCGACCGCACAGGGAAGCCTCCTAGTGTGAGTAAACCAGCCTTTGTCCCAGCAAGAGGAAGAGTAAATCACAACACGCCAACACACAGAGCCACCCTGCAATCAACAACAAGCTGACATCTACTACCAAACCCTCTTTCGGTTTGCCCTGACCATGCTTAAAAGCATGACAGCAGAATCGGATTAAAATGTGTCCATGATGCTGCCACAAATTCCCCCGAGTCCATCCACTGCCACAGGTTTATGTGAACGATTTAAACACGGATTTGTCACACTAAAATCAATGTCTTAATGCATGTTTATGTGTATGTCAGCAAGCACCTTTGTCAATTTTTTTGACAAGCAAAGATCTGTTACACTTCCATTTCCAAACATTCAAGTATATAAAAGTGATATAGAAAATATAGTATTAAATGACAAAAAAAAAACTGTAATCTGTCTGACTGAATTGACGCCTATATTATTGCTAAATTCTAGCAACTATGTCAGTCCTGTTATGTAAACTAAGAAAAATGTGTGTTGTGTTTTCTGGAGGAGGGAAGTGCTGTTGCAGAGCAGACTTAGACTAAAATCGTCAGAAATAGTTCCCTGTGATTGAATCATGACTAATTCAGTTAAGTCAAAGGAAATTCCCAGAAGTGTCTGAAAAGCAAGCACAACAGGCACCGTCTTATCTAGCACCCTTCCAAATGGTAACTCTGTTTACCAATCTGCTTTCATGACAACATTTCATGCCAGTTGAAGAGAAAAAGGAAACTGAGATGAAGAGAGAGTGCTAAACATGAAAAGCTAGCATCCATTTCAAGGAGACGGTTGGCTCGGTAGGGAACCTGGACGATAACAACCGTGATTATTTGTCATAACTGATTTCAGCTTTACACAAGTTGCACTGATGTCAGACTTACCAACTCCACATGGTTTATATCCCCAGAACCGCATGGCAGAAGGAGGGTGGCCCAGCGAGACGACTTTCTGCCAACTGTTTGATCACTGTAGATGCTGGAGCATACTTGTCTCAGCAGACTCTTCTAATGACACTATTAATTAACAAGTCCTGTCATCTGCACGACTTTGATACTTTGCAACGTTTTACGAATTCGACAACCATTAAAATCTTTGAGTCAAGTGGGCAATTATGCAGTCGGGCCTAATTGAAGAGCGTGACCAAAAATGGCTGGTATATATTACATAAATTATCTAATGGCAGTAATTGTTTTAGAGTGTTACCAAATCAGACTAGATATAGTCTGACTAAATAAGGCAATAGCCAACAAAACATTGTATGGCAAATAATTATCGATTTTTCTTTTATGCCAAAAATCATTTGGATTAAGTAAAGATCATGTTCCATAAAGATATTTTTTTTAATTTCCTACCGTAAATATATCAAAAATGTATTATTTGTAGCAATATGTGTTGTTAAATCTGCACTATGTAATTTTTCTGTCTGCTAGAGGTCGCCTTTTCAAAACAAAGGCATAGTTTGATGACGCCAAGTTTAAGCTCAGAATCTTGGGACATGTGGTTTTCACATCATAGCGGGTGGAAAATAGGACTCGGGCAGAAATAATGTTCATGGATGCGGTTATTAACGGTACTGTAGTATGAAGCAGAGCAGGACAGAGTGTTGAGGGAGCTGAGCACGGTCGCTGGAGCAATTGTTACACAAACACACGCCTTACAAGCAGTGGGACTTTTATTATGATGACGGGACACAGTCGTGGGGGCTGTTTCCACTTTTCCGGTCATGAGTATGAGGTAGCGCAGCTCTGTTTATCATATTAGATACATTTGTGTTTAAAATGATGTTATGACTCAGCGGTTATGACTATGAGTTCGCTCATCGGCCGCTGTGACACTTGTTGCACACTGCTAAGAGTAAAGCGTTTCTGCAGAATAAAAAACGGAAACTGAGGGTAATGCAGATACGATGCAATTGACAGGCTCCCTTAGATGTGCCGGCTCCTTGGATAAAATAGCAAGTTTCTCAGAATTTACAAATAGTTGAAAACATTTGGGGTATTGTAAGAACTCAACTGAACAAAATATATAACACTGGCCTGGTGGTTTTTGGATATTTTACTGCAAAAATACTACATAGTGCACCTTTAAGGACTAAATATTTTTCCCAATATTTAGATTTTATTCCACCCTCAGACCCAAGATTTTCATATAGTTGTATCTAACACCCAATTCTAACAATCATCAATGGAAATCTTATTTATTCAGCTTTCAGGTGAAGTGCGTCTCGTGTGACGTGAAATGTTTTGTGGTCCAGGGTCACATTTGGGTTGTCGGTTGTGCTTGATTCCGTAAAAAGAACCAGTTTTAAAGAGTAATTTGTTTGTAAATGAGACTACACTGGTCACACTGTGTGCCATTGATTGATTGAACAGAAACAGGCCTAGTTCATTAGATTCAATTGTTTGTTAATCCGATTACCTGTTTTGCTGTATGTTACTGATACACTAGAAGAGTCACTAGAGGCATTTGTCTGTGAATCAGGTTTCACTGGTTACACTGACTATATTTTTTCTGATTTAATAAACAGATCTGGTTCATAAGAGTCCTTTGTTCATGATTACAGTGGTGGTGCTGTATGTTTTTGAGTCACTAAAATAAACCCACTTCACAACAGTTATTTGATCATGAATCAGACTGCAATTGTTTTGCTGTACCCTTTTTGATGTACGTTTTTCTCGAGTCATGCAGTTTTTCTTCTTTGTCGCCATCTCTGTTTAAACCCCTGTAATTGCCTTTTGACTATGGATGAATCACAGCCTGACAAGCTAGACCCACATCGAGAGATTGGGTCTGGTAAGTGGGAACTCACCATTGACAGGGCTCAATCCGAGGGGCGGGATAAACGGTTGTCTTTCAATTCCCTCTGCACGCAATTAGATGGAGTTACAACCAGCCAGATCAACGTGAAGCAGAGCTAGTTGATAATTAAACTTTCGCCGTATCCGGTCGGCAAAACTCCGCGCACATCTTCCCATGACTTCAGTGCTGTTCTTTGTTCTTTTCTTAGAGAAAAGCTTCGCTCCAGAGTCAAAAGCTGTCAAAACTGATTCGAAAGACCGCTGTTCGCCAGCTTCTGTGTTTACTAGTAGCACACAAGCGAAACTCTGCCGTCATTGTTAATCCCCGCCCACTGACTCTATACACGATGTGATTGGCCTGACCATAGTTTGGTTTTTACAGCTCAGAAGTGTATTGAGAGTTGCTAGACGACACTCGCAGCAGATAAGATTTGCTGCCGCTAGGGTGCGTCTAGATTTAATTGTCACTAATGATTGACATTGGGACCTTTCTGGATTACAATCCGCCATAATGAAGGAGTCCAGCTAGTAGTAGTATCACATGTGAAGATGTTTCAGTTGGCGGATCATTTATAGCTTTTTCTCACAGCAGCTGGAATAATTAAATTTATCATTGTGAGAAAAGGCTATAAATAATCCGCCAACTGAAGCATCCTCACAAGCGATACTATTACTAGCTGGAGTCTTTCTTTATGTATACAGATGTATATAATTTCCCTCGGAAATCCACCAGTACCACTGAAATTTTTACAAGTTTACTGTTGTAAGACATGCTAAGGTAAGTAGAACGTTTTGAACTCTGGCTGGTTATGTACTTGCTCAAAAATTTATTTTGGATCATTATTAACCAAAAAAAAAGTTAAAGACTGCAGTTTTAAGTAACAGTGTTCTTTATCTTCAGTTGTCCTGTTTGTTCAACAAGAAATCGTACATTTAAAAACACAATGTGCCAAGCAGGACCATACATTTCCCAGCAGGCTTTTCAATCCAGGTTGTAGAGGCAGACTGAGATTGCCGTAGAGCTCTAAATCTTTAGGATGCTCTTAAACACATGGCCGCTTCCCCCTAATGCACCATCAGTACTATGTGATATCCTGGATCTGAAGCCGGAGGTCATTAATTTATCTATGCATTACCTGGTGTTTTACAGTCATCCTGTAGCTTTCAGGAGATGTTCCTTCCTCATAAAATGCAGATATAGAATGCAGAAGAGCATGTTATAAATGAATAAAACAGGCTGATTAAAAAATAATCAATCTGAAATCAGCGCCTGTTCATGGTGTTAAATCTATTCTAAGCCTTCACAGGTTCTTTCATCCAGCACTTGTGTCACAAAACAAGTGTGTCTCAGTCAAAAATAGATACTAAAAAAGATTGTACAGGGTTGTGTGGGGTCACTGGTAGGGAGAAAGGCTAAAGGTGGCCTGTTGTTTGCTCATGCATCTCGGGTTTCAAACGGCATATGGCTCTCGGTGTAGGACACCAAAGAGATGACTGAAAAAGCTGAGTCAGCCCGGAACATAAACGCTCTCCCTTTCCACCTCAGTGCTCTCGGTGTGTCTCTTTCCATGTCCTATCTATGTACTCTTTCTGTAGTAGATGAGTAGCAGAGTCAATAATCTATCCTGTCGATCAAGAGTGATCTAGCTAGCTTAAAACCAACAATCACCTTGTTAGGCAAAAGGCCCAAACTCGAACTGAAGCAGGACACACCACACATAAGAGATTTTCGATAACGTATCCGAGACATTTGAAAACAGCTGTTATCACTGACACAACATCTCTGAGCAAACAGGAAGTTTGAAATCTATGAAAAGAGACCCATCTTAATACTGGCCTCTACACTTAATTTTCTTTTTGTCCACATGCACATATGTACGTATTGAGCCCAGCAGGAGCAAAATTGGCAGTGTGGAACAGAACAGCAGCCACATAATTCTCTCTTATCATTAGCAAACAGAAGCCTCTGACAAAGGAGCAAATCTTGCTTAATCTGCTGTTAAACAGATGCTCAATATTACACCCTGCCATTCTGGCATTAGCTCTTTTCAGAATTCGAGCTGCAAGATTCATAAGCTAATGTGAATACATAACCAAGGTAATGACGATGCAAAGTAAAAGGTTGATTCATCCCATTTTGATTGGTTGATACCTGTGTGCATGGTGATATAGGAGGTCGCATTTGTAAGCTCTAAACTGCAAATAACATCCTTTTTTCTATCTAGTCTTCTGACCAGCCCTTTAGACAGAACATTCAATAGAAATCCAGGCAATAATTGAAACATATATTTCCAAAAGTTTTGGGATGCCTGCCTTTACATGCACATGCATTTTAATGACATCCCATTCTTAATCCGTAGGGTTTAATGTGGAGTTGGCCCACCCTTTACAGCTATAACAGCTTCAGCTCTTCTGTGAAGGCTTTCCACAAGGAAAGTGTGTTTTTCGGAGTGTGTTTATGGCAATTTTTGACCATTCTTCTTGAAGCGCATTTGTGAGGTCAGGCATTGATATAGGATGAGAATGCCTGGCTTGCAGTCTCCACTCTAATTCATCCCAAAGGTTTTCTGGAGGGTTTGAAGGTCTGTAGCTATTGAATCTGCAGAAAGTTGGCCACTTCTGTGCACCTCAGCATGAGCTGACCCCATGATAAATGCCTATAATGTATTAGTATGAGGTTTATTCTCTGAAGCGCTTTATTCATTTTAACTTTATGAGATTTTTATGTTTATTTATAAATTTATTTACTGCATGATTAATATTAATATATATGTAAATGTTATGTAAAACTATTCTGTTTATAAGAAAAGTTTAAAAAAATAAAATCACCTACACTAGTATCGTTCAAAAGTTTGGGGTCATTAAGATTTTTTTTTTTTCTAGAAAGAAAGAAATGAATACTTTTATTCATTATTAAGGATGCATTAAATTGATCAAAAGTGACAGTGAATACGGTTACAATTTCACAAAATATTTAGTTGTCAAATAAATGACATTCTTTTGAACAGATTTTACAATTTAAAATATATCCAAATAGAAGTTATTTTAAATTGTAATAATATTTCACAACATTACTGTTTTCACTGTATTTTTCATTAAATAAATGCAGTCTTTGTGAGCATTAGAGACCTCTTTCAAACACATTTAAACCCCCCCCCCCCCAAACTTTCAAATGGTGGTGTAATTATGGGCTCTTGGTTTTAAATTGATAAGAGGATACTTTTTTTTTTTAAACTTTAGGTGAAAGTAAAGGCCTACATTTTTACCTAAAACAACATGCATCTTAATAGAGTTGTCTATTTTCATCTCTTTTTCTGAATAATCTTGTTGACTCCAAGTTTTTTTTTTTTGTGCAACATCTGGTACATTCATCCTCCATCACTCATGTCACATCAATATGATTTTTCACTTTGTAAAAAAAACAGAGCACAGGGAGATCTGAAGATACGTCCCACTGTAACACACATCATTACATCCTCCAGCTGCTCTGAAGACAAGATCTTTCCTTCCTCTGCTCTTTTAAGAGGGAGGAGTTAATATATTCAATTTGGGTTGAAAAGAGTATGTTTAAAATGAAAACTCTTGGCTGGCCTGTGAGTCAAGCGAGGGGATCGTAGAATTAATGCAGCTCTTTGATTGAGAGATTCAGACTCAGACTAAAAACCGCTACCTTAACATTGCATATTTCATATAAACCTAGCAATAAAACAAAGATCTAATCTTGATTAATCTTTCGCCATCACTCTCTTTCTATGTTATAACACTCTCTCTCCCACACACAGGCACATAATCTCTAACTTTAAAGGGATAGTTCAACCAAAAATAAGAAAAATCTGTCATCATCTACTCACCACCATTTAATTCCAAACATGTATGACTTGCTTTCTTCACTGCACTTTTTCAAACAATAAGAGTAAATGCAGGAGCTGTCAAACTTCAAAAATACACAAAGCATTCTGAAGCCATAAAATAGCTTTGTGTAAAACAAAGGTTATTTTATTTCGTATCTTACTTAAACAGCTTGCTAATGTGTCATTTTTACTCTTTCTCCATGCTACACAACACTTGCTGAATTAGTTATTGTATGAGATATTGTATCTGTGCATAAATGAACATCCCTTTCCACAACAGAAACATAGAAGAGGAAAAATCCTTGAAAAAGATGCCTTGACCACACTTCAGAGATGGCCTCCACCATGGAGACAGCAGACTCTGACCCAGACTCTCAAACATCAGGCACCCTCAGTGCACAAATATCTAGAGAATATTCAAGGACAGCACCAAATTGCTAAACCTCTCATTCCTATGAATATTCTTGAACATTCCAAATTGTGTTATGACAATTAACCTTTTATTCATAAAAGTAATTTACATAAAGTTTGGGATAAATAATGATTTTGTCAAATAATTAAACATTTAAAATTAATACTAAAGTGCATTAGATTGATCAAAAGTGACAGTAAAGACATTTAAAGGTGATGTATGTAAGTTTTTCACTTTACTAAAGCATAAAAAGACCATAATATGCTTGCAGATATTTATGAAACATGCTAAATTCACCTACTCGTTTCTCTGAAAAACAATGCTACAGCCAGTTATTTAACTTTGAAATGTGCGTTCCATGTCGGAATGTCTGTTTTTGGTTTGGTCTGTTGGATACCGACGCTGCCAATTTACTCAATAATTTTTCAGAAAACACAGTGGGTTGCTGCCATGGAAGCCAGCAAACAAAATGGGTCAGAGATGGGTTGAGCATCGTTTGGGTTTTTTATGATAATGGTGCCAAACCGGTATTTTTAAAACGGTACCGGTGCCTAAACAGTGCCTGAACCGATATTTTAAAAAAAAGAGCCACAAAACGACGGTGGATGACTTTAAAGGATGGCTTTTTATTGATTTTTAAATTGTACTTATTACAAGTTTAAAGTATACTTAAATATATAAATATAAACAAATACAAAACACAATTTAATTAAATTCACAGTAAAAACCTAAGCCACCAAACCCAACTGCAACGGGCCTAATTTAAAGGGTTAGTTCACCCAAAAATTTTATTTATGTCATTAATGACTCACCCTATGTTGTTTCACACCCGTAAGACCTCCGTTCATCTTCAGAACACAGTTTATATTTATATTTATGTTTTATATTTAGTCCGAAAGCGTATATGAAAGTGTATGCACACTTTACTGTACATGTCCAGAAAGGGAAAAAAACATCATCAAAGTAGTCCATATGTGACATCAGTTAGTTAATTAGAATCTCTTGAAGCATCAAAAATACATTTTGGTCCAAAAATCACAAAAACTATGACTTTATTTAGCATTGTCTTCTCTTCTGCGTTTGTTTTCAAACCTCAAATAAAGAACAAAACGGTTATGAATCAGTGTATTGATTCATGATTCGGATTGCCAATGTCACATGATTTCAACAGTTTGGCAGTTTTACACGTGATCCGAATCATGAATCAATACACTGATTCATAACTGTTTGAATCTTTATTTGCCATCCCAGGAATAAATTACATTTTAAAATATTACAATGTTACAATGGAAAATTATATAAAACTGTAATAATTAAATTGTAAATATTATATAAAATAATGTGGTTTTACTGTATTTTTGATCAAATAAATGTTCTTGATGAGTATTGTAAAAATGACTGTTCTTACAATATTGTAAATTCTATTCTTACAAAAAAACAAAAAAATCCAGATTTAGTTAATGACACTACTAATTTGTAATTACAAAAAAATCTATTCTGCCAACTCTTCTATGCTGCATGTCACCCCTCATCCACCTGCTAGTGAAAGCTTTCTTTGAGATTTAATGTCTTTCCATCAAAACGAGGAGAATGCCTCCGTCAGCAGAGGCAGGCCTCTGTCAAACAAAGGAGATTTCCCTGTGGAGCACGTGTCCTAAAACAAAGTGGAAAATACCTCCATGTGTGTTCTAGGGGGTCTAGGACTGAGATGGAGTTGAAGGCGGATTGGGGGAGGGGCAGAAAAGAGAAAGGGATAACGGGAGAGGTGGTACTACAAAACCTCTGCAGTGCTGCACCACCATCTACTACACCTACCAGATGTGCACATGGCTGCCACATACACAATACAGCATATCAAGGGCACTGGGAGTGAGTACACACAAACAAAATCATTTGTAACACACATCAAGGTCAAAGTGATGGATTTAGGGTTTACGCAAATGTACAAACACATGGCTAATGATGGCAGGGAGATGGATATGATACTGCCAGACCGGAGACAACAATCCAGTACTTAAATCCAAAACATAGACCAAAGGTGCTGAAGAACAAGACAGAGAGGGAGAGAGAACAAGCAGGAGGGGCAAAATGCAGCATGTGTCAACCTAAAAGAACAAAAGAAGGCTGCATTCGGTCATCATTGTGACATGAGACACTGAGAAAAATCAATACATTTGGGGTGGATTCACAGAAACTGCCATTCGGTAGCACAAATTGAATGTGGCCGATTCCCCTGAGACTTCAAAAACAACCCTCAAGCCACGATCAACACACAAACATTAACACAGAACATTTCAGCTGGACCACAATCGTATATACAAAAATCAGATATACACCATAGCTAACTAAAATGCTATAAAAAATGTACATTTCTACAGAATTATCCCCAAAAGCATTTTTCACCCTTCCAAAAAGATCCCAGAGAGCCAAATGACCCAAAGAGGGGAGGAAAAGCTAATACACAAAGACATCTAATACCACTATAAACCACTGATTCATGTTACCACAGACAGATGGTTTTCAGGCACATATAGTGTAGACAGGGAGGATGGATGTGCCACTAGAACAGCCATCATGCTGTCAATACTTCACACAACCAATATAATTTCAGGTTGACGTGCAGTTTTCTTTCTCTGACTGATAAAAGGACTACATAAAAGGTCCATAAAAGGACTGAAGACAACTTAAGGCTGGACTGATGCACTGACTTCCTTTTCTCTTCATCTGTCTGTCTTTCTCTTAACACAGACTAGATTGTCAAGAGCATTCGATGCGCCTGCCAAAGATTCACAGATTTTGATTGCCCGTCATTCATAATTTTTTGTTGAATTTAATTATGCCTCATGTTAAAAATCATACTGTACATTTCGCCGAATAAATATTTTAACAATATTTATATACTAATAGAATTTATTAGATCTCTATTTACTGTATATGATATTTATTAATAGTATGAATTAGCTTTTATTTTTATATTTTCAGTTTTCATGAAAGGGGTTATATATTCAATTGATTTTATTGTGCTTTTGCCATTATGTTTTAAATAAGGTTCTTCATATAATACAAATATTTTTTTGATTTATTTAAATAAATGTTTTAATCATTTTAGTTAATGATAACACTCAACTCTAAAATTAGCACAAAAATATAAAAAAAATAATCAGGACCTGCTCGGTCCACTCGTAGATCAAGCTCGTTAGACTGCATCTATTATGTCCAGAATGTAAATTCATCCTTGAATCGACACAGAGAGAGAACTTGATGGAAAGCCAACCCCACTGCGACCTATACTAACTGGCTAAGAGGAAGTACCACAGTTCAGCCGCCTACACAGCAAACCTCTCAACAGAAGCGGCCATCTAAACAGGGAAACAGACAGGTTTCTAATGCAACACAAAGGGATATAATAAAAGGAGACACCAAAGAGAATGAACTAAATGTTACTTAATCAACATATTACATAATTAAATTATTACATAATTACAAATTACCAAAATTTAAGAGGAGCGTTTATCTAGAATCTACAGTTTATCTAATGCATGCTGGCGAGAGAGCACATGCTTTAATAGTGTAGGTAGAATGGCCTCTCAATCAATGTCAAAAGACCAACCAGCAAAGGTGCATTTTAAAAGAAGATTGTTATTGGTGAAACTGTATTGTAAAAATCTTGTTCTGATCATTACACAATGGCAGATGTTTTAAAATGCACGTTAAGGCACTTAACACCTGTTCATCTAATGCAACTATTTGTTTAATTTTTTAAAGAATATCCATGTACTTCAATAGTTAAAAAATCAGTGCCGTGGCATTTGATGTCATAAAATGCCTGTATCTACTGTATCTTGGTTCAGCCATTATAGAACATCAAAACAAGGCAAACAGGACTAGAATGGGAGCATCCAGGTGCTTAACCAACCAATCAGATGACAAGGCTGGTGTGGTGTCATGGCAACACTATGTTGCTCCTTCCATGCAGTGAATGATGTAATGGATTCACCTCCAGTGGCTTACAAAAAATTCACCAGTGTCCACCTGCAATCTTCCAAGGTGTTATTTTGACACACTCCACATGCGGGTATAGATCAACATTTAAAGTATGACTACAGACATTCCATCGAGAACCTTGTTCGCTCCAGTAATCTTTCGGTGGGGAGGTTTTTGTGGGTGTAATTGGCCTCTTTGTGGAGGACAATGTGTGGAGAATGGAATCCTGATGTGTGTTAGTGAAAATAAAATAATCTGTGATATCACCAAGGGCTCCCAGAACAACCTCAGGGCAGAGGCGGCAAACTGTCACATATCAAAGGTGGGTGGTGATGTAACGTGAAGATGTTTTTCAAGCGGGTTGTGTGGGACTGAAGTGATCCGTACAGCCCATTTACTCAATAAGAGCACCACCAATGGATTGTATGTGCACATAATTTCCTCTAACCTGGCTGTGTCTTGAATAAAAATGGCAAAATACAACAGCATTTCTAATCGCTTTTTGTGGTAATAAATCAAAGAGTGATGTCTGTGTGTTAAGTAAATGGTGCACAGCAGGAGAGCGTTAAACATTAGATGACCCAAAAATTTTAATTATGTCATTTACTTATCCTCGTCTCGCTCCTGTGTGACTTTCTTTACTTGAAACACAAAAGGAGAAATACTGAATAATGTTCAATAAATTGGGACTGCTTTTAAATTTTAAACATTCATCAAAAGTCATTATAGACCAGAATTTTAATATCATTTATGATATAATTTATGATATTAAAATTCTTGTCTATAATTATAAGAGGATATTTAATTTAAAAAAAGTATATAATATGAATAATTTCTGCATTATAGTCAATAACTTAATATATTTAAATTATAAATAACATCTTTATTTTGAAACTACAATTGAAACTACATTGTTTCAAGTGAATTTAGGATGATAACAACAATGTAGAATAAGTAAATATTATTACATTAAATTATTAGTGTTAAAGATCTAATTTAAATGTACGATAAATTATGATCATTATAACCACCAAGTGATTTAAATGACCCACAAAAAAGACATTTAGGGTAGTTGTCAATTTTTTTCAGTGAATAACTTAATTTTACACACAGCTATCATGTGAGTTCAGAAGACTTTAAAATTTGTTTGTGTTTCACAAAACAGACAAAATCATACTGACAGCAGTTTACATGGTGCTAATAAAGAACATATTTAAAGTGCCATCTGAAAAGCTAATACACAAGGGCCTATTGTAAATTGCATAGTATCGATAATGCTTTTCGGTTTGGGAATTTCAGACTGCGCATTACTTTTTCATGAGTTTCTGAGTATGTCTGAATAAGGAGGCCCTTGAGCAGTTTGCTTATGTACAACTTGTGAGCCCAGTGTGTGTGTGTGTGTGTGTGTGTGTGTGTGTGTGTGTGTGTGTGTGTGTGTGTGTGTGTGTGTGTGTGTGTGTGTGTGTGTGTGTGTGTGTGTCGGACAGACAACCTTAACCTAAACCCATCAATGATTAATGAACAGCCTCTACATCAGACACCAAAACCCCACCCTGATACGTGAGCCTAAAGCCATACCGTATGCATCCATCTAAGACACAACAAAGACGACTAATGGGTCGCTCAGCAGCCCCTAATGAGACAGCAGGGCATTGGCTCATGCTACTGCATTATCAATCAGCATCATAATATTCCAAAACAAATCGATACACCTTTAGTGCTGCTCTAAGAAAGTATCTATTGCAAACTGCATCTGATTAAAGCAAACAGTGATTTCAATATTGTGGTCCATTGCCCAACATGTCATCGCTATGTAAGGGATAATGTACACCCAGCCGGTTGTTATCGCAGAATAAACCCCGACAGAGTGATCAGGACCCCGACGCGAAGCGGAGGGGTCTTGCATCACTCTGAAGGGGTTTATTCTGCGATAAAAACCGGCTGGGTGTACATTATCCCACTTATTACATGGCTACTAGTCTCAAATAAATAATTATTAGACACAAAATATTGTCTCGAGATTAAATATTTTATTAGCTCTTACGCAAAGCTTCCGCGAAGGAAAACAGTTCCATCCTGCTTTAAGCCTTTATCTATTGCTGAAGATTTGCCATATGCCCTTGCTAAATGTTGAAAACTAATGCTGAAAGGGTTAGTTCAACCAAAAATGAAACCAAGCCTATGATTTACTCACCCTCGAGTCATCATAGGTGTATATGACATTCTTCTTTCAGACAAATACAATCGGAGTTATATTTAAAAAGTCCAGGCTAAAGTTAATCCAAGCAGTTGTTGTAGTTTGAAGTCCATAAAAAATGCAGCTGTCCGTCAAATAACGTGCTCCACACGACTCCGATGGGTTAGTAGAGCCTTCTGATTCGAATCGATGCGTTTGTGTAAGATAAAGATCTATATTAAAAACGCTATAAAGGAAACCTAGCTGCCTTGAAGTCTTCCATTGTAACCCACGGCTGTTTAAGCCACAAGATGGCGCCAGCATTAAGCATAGAAGTAGTACCGGTCAAGATAACTCGTAGTACCCGTATGAGCGGGTGTTATCTGGAAATAACTTACCGCTGGAATGCGCGATTGACCAATCAGAATAAAGTATTTCACAGAGCCGTGTAATAATAGTGCTATAACATCCATTTCCATGAAATAAAACAACAGCAATAAAGAATTTAAAGAAGCCCTGAAGGCGAGAATGTGACAGAAATGTGAGTTCACGCAGCATTTTGATTGGCTGACTCTACGCAGCATTTTATTTCAACCACCAGTTTTAAAAGTCTTTTGCAGCGCTTGCAGTAAAGAGTTGTTCGCTACTCTAATCAAACAATGAAGTTTAAATTAAAAAAACCCACAGATGGACAGACGATGAGGTTCAGGCTTTATTAAAGGAACTGTATGTAAGAAATTTATTTCAATTAATCATAAAATGGCCCTAATATGTCACTAGACATTAAGAAATCATGTTAATTTAAAATACTTGTATCACTGACAGTACTCCAGCCAGGATATTGTCATGTAAAAGTTGATGTTGTGTTTTGGCCTGAAGCTCCACCCTCCACCTATCTACCAATCACGAAGTCAGTAGTGTTTCGGCATCAGAGTTGCCAGCTCTGCTCTAGTTACCACAGCTGCAGCTACAAACGTCCCTGCTGGATCCTGCGGCCTATCTGGCAACCTCAAATCAGGGGGAGGGGGAGAGGGGATACACCGCTCTACAGTCATTTGAAAGTAATTGCAGTACCAGTTTTGGCCACAATCTTACATACACTTCCCTTAAGCTTATATGCAGAGGACTAAATACAGCGGGAACTGTAAAGACGCGTGCAGTCCTACGTCACCGGACTAATCTTCACGTAATTTAAGGGGAAAAAAAGTTCCTAGGACAAATATTTCCGGGTAATTTCAGTGGAAACGGGGCTTAAGAAAGATTTAGCCACATCAAATCATGTCAGTTGTCTTTTTTTCTTGTTCTTGTACATTAAAGACATACACTGGATGTACCAGAGCATGCAAGCCTAAAAATGTCTCACAGAGAGGCTTTTCTAAATATCTGCTGTCAAATACTTCACAAAACCAAATAAAAGTCAGAGCAGGAACTCATTAAAAATGCTGAGGGTGTCACACTCTAATGTAGTCAAACAAAAGCTCTAGAGGGATTCAGGTTGTCCACACGACCTCATGCTCTGTTTGGTTGACCAATCAGATGTGACAGAGCGGTGTGACCATAGTGGGTTTCTAAAGCACTTGGTACCCAGTCATGCCAGAATTCATTGTAAGCGTGTGTGGAGGGGACTTCACAATCCTTAATGACTGACCCCAAGAAAAATGAGCATTAGAAAAGAGGAGGAAGAGAGTGTGGGAACCCAGCACGTGTTCACACTCCCTTTCTCCTCGTCTCCAAAAACAAGTTCAGTCTTCCATGTCTTTACATTCCTAGCGATGCCTCCCATTTTCGTCCCTCTGGACTCCTGTTGTCTGTGGGGGCGTCCAGAATCCAGACACATGGCTGCCTATTAAAACAAGATACCGGTAACCCGCGACCTTATTCTGCCCTGCCCCTTAACTAGCCATGAAGGGGACGGTGGTCAGAGTGTCAGGGATCACAGAGTTTATCTAAACAAGCAGTTTTGGACAGCAAGTCGCCATCTGTTTTATTGATTCAAATGACAGAAACTCTTAGTTCATGCCTCAATATCTCACCGCTGACCTATATTTCAGTTCTCTCTACCATTCCCCTCCGCCCAAATCACTAGCTCTTTCACGCCTCTTGAAACAGCACGATCCATCAACATGTTCCCAGCTAAACCTGGTCTCCTCATCAGAGTCTCAACACCTTCTAATGAGAGTGTGTCAGCTGACCTAGAGACGACAGGACAAGGGTAAATGTGTATGTGCGTTTTATGGGTGTAAAAGCGGAAGAGTATGTAATTTTTTGTAAAACTCATGTCCCAGTTCAATAGGCAGAGAATACTGTGAAGGCCAATTCACACCACCCAGACAAACACCAACAAATGCGTTTATTGGGTTTAGTTGGATCAATGTTTGGCGTCTGTTGGCCTTGGTCAGGGTTTGTTTTCACCTGACTGAACATGTCAATCAGCGTTTGTCTGTGCTTGTTGGGACAGTGTGAACAAGAAATGTATTTTTTCATAAAATTCAAAATCCATTGGCCAACTTGTTTGTTGCCGTTTGTCTGTGCGGTGTGAACTGGCCTTAAAGGTGCAGTGTGTAGTATTTATGAGGATCTATAGACAGAAATGCAATATAATTCACATTACTATGTTTTCAGTGGTGTATAAAAACCTTACATAATAAACCATTATGTTTTCATTACCTTAGAATTAGTTATTTCTATCTACACAAACCGCAGGTCCCCTTACAGTGAAAAAGCCATTTTGCGCCGCCATGTTTTTACAGTAGCCCTAAACGGACAAATTTCTCGACAGAGCTCTAGCTATTCTCTGATGTCTCAGATGAAATATTTCCTGTGTCGGTCACCATAGCTTCTCTATGTGCTTTAAAAGGGAGGGGTGAGTGGTGGGTGATTGTAATTCACAACCTCATCGCTAGATGCCACTAAAATTTACACACTGCACCTTTAAGTAAATTACCAGGTTGATTTCCCCAAAAAATGTAAACTTGTCAATGAGGTGGTGATTTTTTTTGTCCTATTTATTAAAGAATTTAAAATTAGATTCTTTATTTAATTGAATATGCCTCTTCTATGATGAGCATGTCTTTAATATTTAGATATTTTTGGGAAGGTATAAAGTAAAAATATTATTCAACAGTCCTAATATCATAACAAAAAAAAAACTTATTTTAATTTACTAAAAGAGTAACATTCCTAAGTAGTGTATAATTCATATACATATGTATATATATATATATATATATATATATATATATATATATATATATATATATATATATATACTAATTGTGTGGATGAGAAATTAAAAAAAATATTGTTAAAGCAAGAAAATCATAAAAAAGTATATACAAACTTATAATGTATAAGGGGAAAAATAATCCTTACTAAAACTATCCATCTCACGGACCAATATGAGATGAGAGACCAATATGTTCAGTTCCATTAGATGATGCTACTGTAGTGGCACCAAAATTACACACTTTACCTTTAAATCTCCCAGAATGACAATTTGGGGTAGACTACAGTCCTAAGAGGACTGTGTGACACACAGTATCAGCTGTATGGCTGCTGTGATTGGTCACCTCCAATAAAACAGTTTATCATGGCGAGTAGAGAGCTGTCACATGGCATCAACACACTAATACACAACTTTCATTCAAATGTACTACCCTACACACCCTCTCACGTGCCATAAAGCTTACCAACAAACACACACTACACTATAGGTGCAACACAAACGCTCACACCACCAATAGGTTTATAATTGAATTCTTTAATAACCATCATAAATCCTGAGTGTTCTGACAGGCTGTATGTAGCTCTTGCATTCCTTAGGGCACCGTGCCACTCCTGAAGCTTATTACTTTTCTCAGCTCTGAGAGAGGCAGAGAGAGAGAGACAGGAAAGGCTCCAGCAGTCTGACCCCTGCAGAGCGGGTGTCTGTGTCTCCAATCCTCGTCATCCATGTCTACATCTTTGTCTCTCACTCTTTATAGCTCATAGCAATGACGTTTTAGACATTTTTGTTGCCCCCTACAAACCCACACACACACACACACAACTGTTCAAACTTGGGGTCAGTGAGATTTTTCTCTTATTCTTACCAAGGCTGCATATATCTATCAAAATCTAAAAAATATCTAAAAAATAAAGTTAAAAACACATTATTATAATGTGTGATGGTAAAGAAAGATTATTTTTTCAGCGTCGCTACTCCAGTCATCAGTGCCACATTATCCTTCAGAAATCATTTGAATATGCTGATTTAATAAGAAGAAATATTTATTTTTATCATTATTATTAATGATGAAATCAGTTGTGCTGCTTAATGTTTGTGTAGAAATTCTTTCTATATTTTTTCAGGAATGTTTGATGAATAGAAAAGAACCACATTTATTTGAAATAGAAAGCTTTTGTAACATTATTAATGTCTTTACTGTCACATCTTTTGATCAGTTTAATGTATCATTTCTGCATAAAAATACAAATAGTATTTGACCAGTAGTTTACATATACACTTTATTGCCACAGGTTTGGATAAAAATTGTAAACATGAATGTAAATACTCATTAATAGCAATATTTAGCGGTCACATTTTGTCATATCCTCTTTACTTTTGTACAAAATTGAGTAATTTGCTGCTCATACATCAACCAAAGACAAAAAAAGAAATCTGCATGCATCAAAGATGCAGTTAATGGACTATCGACAGCTCGACAGATTTCAGGCGTCTGGCAATGGATATAAAAACCTCCATGTCAATATCAATTTAATAAACTACACAAAAAGCTAGGACTGAGTTTCGATATTAGCACTAACTCCAAAATTTTTACCCAGAAAACATAAATATAAAAATAATATCTGAAATGATAATGGTGGTTAAATGTTCACGCACAAATGACAGTATTAGGACATCTGAGCTTGTAATATAACTCCAGCACTAAGTACAAATAAAGTGTATAAGCCATGACTTCAAATATCTTTAAAAGTTCTGCAAGTTATTTTCATAAGCCATCTTAAATGTATTATCCTTTTGAAAAGACTGGAAGAGCTATTTAAAACTTGCTGAGCTCATGGAAAGCATAGCATATTTGAAAGTACCTAGGCTCTGTGATTTTAATCCAGTGTTTGATTCAAGTTTAACGTGTGTGGGTGTGTTTGTGTGTGAGTGTGTGAGAGAGTGAGAGTGAGTGTGTGAGAGAGAGAGAGAGAGAGAGAGAGAGAGAGAGAGAGAGAGAGAGAGAGAGAGAGAGAGAGAGAGAGAGAGAGAGAGAGAGAGAGAGAGAGAGAGAGAGAGAGAGAGAGAGAGTTCTGATGTGTTCTGATCAAGCCTGCAGTACCCCTCTCAGATACTGAAGCTTTCGCGCTTCGATCGCCCCCCGGTGACCGGTCCCAGTATAGCCTCCCCTCTGTGTTTTCTAATGGAAGCGAGGCAAACTAAACAATAAAATTACACTTCAAATATTTTTTTCCTAAAGTTAGTTTATGTCATTGAAGGCAGTTATCATCACAATGATTTCATTTCAAGTGTTCATTTTTAAAATAAGTTTAGTTTTTTAGTTAGTTATTTGATGCTATAAAAACTGGGGGGGGGGGGGGTATGACATCATGATTGACAGCTGAGATTGATGTTTTCTCTGAGTGAAGTTGTCACTGATGCACTAACAGACTTTTTTCTGAATTTTTGGGAGCAGATTTGAGCTTTAGCTTTAATTTCTACATTTCCATAACTGCTTATTTCACACCAACATAATTAATTGTTCTGCATCTGTGAGAGTGTGGTTGGGCTTTTGATATCGCGACTGTACTTCCTGCTTTCTACTGTGCAACTCCGGTCCCGAAATCTCTACTGCGCAGACTCTGTCCCAAGATGTCAGCGCCGTGCAGGCCGCCTGAAAGCTTCAAATCTGGCAAGCGGAAACGGATGATGTCAAGTCGTCAATATTTTTTACGGTCTATGGTTCTGATGTGTATGGCTAATAAAATCCTTACCAAACAACAAAACAGACTAATTTATAACATGGATCTCAGGAAAAAAACAGCTCAGTCAGGAGCAATCCAGTTATGTTAGCACTCCAGCTAATTAATAAGATTAACAAATGTAATATGATTAGCAAATTATAAGAACAAATGTTCAACAATGCGTCAATTTATCATAAACACAATGATTTGGTATTTTTGGGCCAAAGAGAGAGAGAGGACAATCCCAGAATGCTCTGGCAATCAATTAATCCAAGATTATGGATGGAAGTCTTTCATCCATAACCAAAAATCATCAATAAAAGCAATTCAATCTAATAGGTTACAGACTATTTAAAAACCCAACATCATGTTGCTAGGTTGGCACATGCAAACAGCAAACTCTATGGGAATATTGTGTTTCACATGTTATTGCCAAAGGTGAGCATTTCAAATCACTTATAACAGGTACCATTTCAGTTAGTATGCAGCCTTAAAAGGCAGCTGCCTACATAGGCAGTAGACAGCAAGGCACTAGTTTTTCTGTGGAGCCACTATGCACCATGCATCATTCTAACGTATAACACAGCTACCACAATCACGTCAAAATGGTGTCTGATGACCCAAAATTAGCAACAATAATTAGAGCTCTCTTGGGTCAGTAATCTGCCTTATAATTAGGAAGTTTAAATAGCTCTGGGTGGCCACATTGGCACACGGTAAGTGGTGGAGTGTGTGTAGCAGGGTGTGTGTGAGATGGGGGGCCACGTCCTGGTAATTGCTCCAATCTGGAGCCAAAGCACACATAAAACCCGAAGATTTGTGATGCTGGTGTGTCAGCAGGCTAAAATGGAGAGACAAATGTAAAATAGGTCTCCCATTCAGGCATTGTGCTTGGGAACAATACAGACATATCACCATAACTCGATATTTTAGCCCGGTGCCTATAACATTAGTCATCCAGACTTCTTTTTATAGTCTAGGGTGGCACAGGATCAGGAAATGACACCAGATTCAAACTTGTGATGGCAATATGAGTACAGCTCCGAGCTACATAAAATCACTTCTGAAGGCAAATATGCTGCTATAAAGGACTCAATTAATAATGCTAAATATCAGTGGTGTTGTATATTGTGTGAGTAAAACAAAGCCTTTCCCATTCATAGAATCCCTTATTTCCAATTGCTAGAGAGGAATCCATGCAAATAGACACACAGAAGGTCACAGTAAAAGGTGAGTGACTTGACTGACAGTCGGCCAGTAGGCTGGAACAGCCCTGAAGGGAAATGCTAATGAGTGCCAACAGGGAGGGAAACAGAAACAGATGAAAAAGTGAAGGTTCAAAGCCAGGCCAAAGCGTTCTGACATAACACAACACAGCCGCTTTGTCTCAACCTGGGGTCTTTCTTACCTCAATACACTTTCTTTGGAACAAATCCGATTTTTTATTGTCTGTATCAAAAATTTCTTCGACAGCTAAAGGATCTCAAAGAGAAGCCATTATGATTGTACCCTTTGTCAACATCTGGAGAGGCTATTCAAGGTTGAAGAAGAGACAAAAACCATGCACAGCAAAACCAAGAAATCGTCCCTTCCCCCGATCCAATATCCGCTGATTATAGTTCTACGGTGCTGGCTGCTGTTCAAGGTGCTCTGAATTTGAGCCGCATCAAATTGTATTCGATTATGTTTATTGTACTCTCAGCTGAAGCATTTTACCTCAGAGCGTAATTCAATTCATTGCGTGTAATCGCGTTACTTTACTGAAAGTTTGTGTGTTGTCCTTAGTGCCACAAGAATAACATTTTTAATTTTACTGTAGCGTTTCGTGTCTCTCAATGTCTATTGGTGCCGTTTTCTGTTGGTTGAGCTTCCTGGATACAGCAACAACATCAAACGTCATCTCTTGTTCTGTGTCTACACGCAAGGTCACCTTGAGCGCCGTTCCCCTCCACCATTTCACCCTCCCTCGCTCACTCCTTCTCTTTTTCCATATCAGCAAGAATATTTCACGCCTCGCTAAGGGAGATCCTTTCTATCAGATAACACGACGGCAAGGTGGCAGCTAGGGGGAATGCACTGCATTTTAGTCGAGATGTCTGGTATTTTGTATTGGAGAAGGAAGCAGACTGATGACACCGACTAGAGTTGAGCTAAGGACACAAAAACATAACCAGACAAAGCAGAGCATTTATGGATGTCTGTTTAAACCCTTAATTTAATTCGAGTCCAGTGTAAAAACATTTATGCCGCCTCCTCCACCTAAACAGCATTAATGTAGAGCCCTGCATGTTTGTGTACAGAGAGTAAGGGATACAAGGCTTTCCTCCTCAATGATACGCTACACCTCGTACAACACCGTAACATCAAACCGTTGTGCAGTCTGAGGACATATAGCATGACTACATATACACTTTCCCTCTAGGGACACCCCTCCTGTCAAAGTGTCACTATACAGATCAGATAGAAACATATAACAACACTGAAACCAGACAATCAAACAAAGGTTGCATAAAAACATATTGATTTCTTGATTTTAATCAATTCTTACGAACTTGATTCTTAAATCCTAAGAATCAATTAGTCAATTGTAGTCTGTAAATAGTCTGTTTTCAGTTGATAAATGAATGGAACATTGTAGCAAGCCTCCCATCCAATACATTGCAATAATCTTTGTGCTTTGTTACTACTGATATGAAAAAAAAGTATCAGATTTCAAATTACGTCCATTTTATAGACCCTTTTCACAGACTGTGATGACGTGTTTTAATGGTCATCAATGTTATAAATCCTGCAACGTTTTTGTATTTTCATTTTTAAAAAATTGTATGTACATTTATAACACTAATAGTTTGTATGATATTACTTTTGCATCAAATTACAATAAACAACTTACCGCTGCTGTAAGGGAGTTTCAAATACAGCGTCTATGAGAGTGATGGTAAAAATAACATCTTTCTCTCTTTTCACTGCTGTTATCAATCTCACTCTATTTTCCCCTCTTTTTGAAAATTGTGAAATCACTGTTGTTGCGTTTTTCTTTTGCCATTTGAAAAAATGGGGACACAAAAATATATTTAATGCAGTCTCTCATTCACCGCTATAAAAGTCAACCCAACTATGATGACTTCCACTCTAATAAATCCGGAAATGTGAAAAGGGTCTATACAGGTCTATGGGAGTGATGGTAAAAACAACATCTTTCTCTCTTTTCACTGCCGTTATCGATCTCACTCTATTTTTTCTATTTTTAGTGAATGTTGTGAAATCACTGTTGTTGGATTTTTCTTTTGCTATTTGAGAAAACGCTCTGAGAAACCCGGAAATGTGAAAAGAATTTATAATGAAATTCAAAAAAGATGAACCGATCTTATTTTCTCTTAAGTTACAGCACGAAATAAACATTAATGAGGTGCATCTGAAAGCTAAATGCACCATTTTACATATTCATTATCATTTTTAAGGTTTTTCAATATTTAATGCATGAATGAATAAATCAAGTTGTGACAGCCACCAGTTACATGTTGATATTTCAAAAAATAAAGTGGAGTATAGAAAACAAAGAAACAAACTTTACAAATTGGTTCTTATACATAAAATTGTGCCTATATATTTTTAGAATGTGGATTATCATATTTGGGAGTCCTTGCTACAAAAAACTATGAAAACATGAAAACTCTCATGGCAGTTGTTGGTGGGGCAGGAAAAGAGTCCCCGCATCAATAATAGGCACCAGCACATGCCTTTTCCCTCGGGAAAAGACATTGTGAAGTAGGATAGTAGAGTGTGAGCGAAAGACAACAGAACTAAAGATAAACTTTGCCATTTGGGCCAGAGTGTGTTTGTTCAGAGGGACACTGCAGCATGGGCACACTGCAGCATGGGCAGCGCTGTCATGAGGCTTTGTTCGTAATGGTGACCAATAATCTATTTTCTATGGAATTTAACTTTGCAACAGCTGCCGTGTCTGGTTGTGGCCATATATTTGGGCTAATCTGTGGCCTTAAAGCAGTTGAGAAGAAGAGAAGAGAGAAGAGAAGAGAAGAGAAGAGAAGAGAAGAGAAGAGAAGAGAAGAGAAGAGAAGAGAAGAGAAGAGAAGAGAAGAGAAGAGAAGAGAAGAGAAGAGAAGAGAAGAGAAGAGAAGAGAAGAGAAGAGAAGAGAAGAGAAGAGAAGAGAAGAGAAGAGAAGAGAAGAGAAGAGAAGAGAAGACCAAAACAAATGAAACAAATAAAAAGAAAAAAAAGAAAAGAAAAGAAAGAAAAGAAAAGAAAAGAGAGAAAAAAAAAGAAGAAGAAATTCTCAGGGCCAGAACTCAGCTTGAGTTTTATTGGATATCTAAACCACACTGGAGCCAAAGTATTAAAATCCAAAACACATTTTCCCTTCAGATCACAGGGGGGAGCGTCCAGGAGCTGGCCAAACCCTGATCCACTACCGCCTGGAGAACAAGAGGACAGACACATGCAGGCACAGATGGATGAGAACCACAGCTTCCTCCAACTCAATACAAGCCCATAGTATAAGACATCCTGTACTCAAACGCCTCTTTTCCCCCTAAATATTCAGTCCTCTTCTGTCAAACGCTTGTGTTCCTCAGCTGTGTTCTTGGCTGATTTGTATTCTGGCTGACGAAGTTTAAGGAGACATCGCAGCTCAGAGTTGTAGCCAGCTGCACCGTGGCGCTCTGCCCGTCCTCTGAGCCTTAAATCAGAACTGGCCCACCTGCCTTCAAAAGGAGGGTGGAGGCAGAGAGGAACAAGCAGGCCAGGACTGCTGGATAGGATTGCAGCTGGCCACTAAACATCAGTCTCACTCATTTAATCTGATAATGTGTTATTATTATAACCAAAATTCCCTCCGACCCGACAGCAGTTTATTCCAAAAACTCTCCCTGATGAGCATCGCTAATATAAATCCTACTACAAAGAGCCAGAAGGGATGAGAAGAAAAAAAGAAGTTAAGAAATTGAGGAGGAAAGAGAGAGAGAGAGAGAGAGAGAGAGAGAGAGAGAGGGAGAGAGAGAGAGAGAGAGAGAGAGAGAGAGAGAGAGAGAGAGAGAGAGAGAGAGAGAGAGAGAGAGAGAGAGAGAGAGAGAGAGAGAGAGAGAGACAGAAAACGAAAATGGGGACGAGAATTGCCTAAGGGATTAATGCATAGCTGAAAACATGAAACAGGATCTGCAACATTTATTTCGTAATGTGAAGCATTTCAGAGTAAAAAAGAATATGCAGAAGTAAAGCAAGATTTGGTATTATCTATTGCCCTTTGGATTGTAAAAAGAAGGCCAAGGTATTCATTCATATTCTTCACAAACTTTGTGACGTCATCAGAAAATAAAAGTAATTTTAAATATGAAGAAAGTTACACATTTGGATTGTGATGAAAATGAAAAAATTTCTTTAGAATAACAATATTGACTAACTGATAAAATGACTAACATTTTGTCAGTTTAGTTAATTTATCTAAAAAAATAAATAGGGAGTATTTAGGGAGTATTTTGATTTCATGTTGCTGATAACATAAGGATATGGAGGACCAAACCTCCAGAAATGTAAAAAAAAAAAAAAAAAAAAAAAAAGGAAATTTAAATGAAAGGAAAAGAAAATAAATAATGCAAAATAAAATTTTATAAAAAATGTATTATATATATATATATATATATATATATATATATATATATATATATAAATATATATATATATATATATATATATATATATATATATATATATATATTTATTTTTTTATTTTTTTATTATCACAATTAGTTATTTATCTATTTATTCATTTATTTTATAAGGCCGCATGCTATTTTTTCCAGTAACAAATCAAATTTTTACGATAAATAGTTACAATAAAATTCTGGTCAACAAATGGCTAATAATAAAATTCTATATTTTTGGTGTTGAAATATTTTAAAATGGTATTAACCATTTAAATGAAAACATTTTAAAAAATTATTAAACCATTTAAAACCCAATTAAACCATCACATTCACAACATTATATTTGAAGCTAGACAGACATTCATCTTGTGATCTTCTAAAGATTAATAATTTAACACAGCTTTAAAAACCATTAGTGATTTTTAAGATTAACTTTCATTGAGCATTACGATACAGTTAATAGGAATAAAAATAAATGACCATGCACAATTAAATATCCAATATTTCCCAATATATCCAATACAGATCGCTAAAGTCGTTAATATAATCAATGGCCACAATGCTCACTATATGATTGAGTATCTTTTAGTATCGCTCAAATACATTAGTCATTGGAAAAATATGAAAGAAAATGCTCATATAAACTGCAGGCATAAAATAGACTAATCCTGAAGCCACTGTACAGTATTCTCACATCACTGCACTCAGAGAGAATGAGAGCAGATACAAATACAGTACATTCCCTAGTGTCCTGCCAAACTCAGTTCAGCCTATCTCCTCTCAGAACACGTCCCCCTCCAGTCTACCACTAAAGCCAATCAACCACAGCCACATAATAACCACAGCTAATATACAATTACTGCCAACTTTAAGTGAAGCAAATTTCACCATCACTGTCTAAAGGACTGCAATAATGGTACAGCTGAATTAGTTGTCACTGCCTGCAGTTAGTAGTATTCAGTGACTTTAGAGACTTGCCGTAATGGCGTGTAGTAGACCCAGCTAAATATCATACATTATTTGCATAAACCATTGCTGAAAAGACGCTTCTAAAAAAAGTCTAATCCTTTACTCTAGCATAACCTGAGTATTAACTCTTTCCTCTAAAAACTACTTTTACTAGGTGCTACAGTCATAAGACGCTTTACCACATCCCTGACATAATCCTTTACAGTCGCGCCGTGATGGGAACCAGATTTATCGTTTTTGACATGAGCCTCAATGGACTGGTGTTTTGATCTGTCATGATACACAATCCATTTCTTGACTTGAGAACAGACCACACTGTTTTTTTTTTGTTTTGTCTCTTGAATAGACTGACGGTTGAGTTTGACAGCTGAGGAATGGAAGAGAGTATCATGAAGCCTAGAGAAAATAGAAAATCTTGATTCTGAGCATGGAAGGAGGGCGCGTGTGGCTGGCGAGGGTGACAGATCCTATTACAGTCAGACAGGCTAATAGAACACTGTCCAGTAGTGCCTCTTAAACAAAGAGTTCAAACTAATCGTAGTGGAGCATATGAATCGCTGTTACTTCTTAGTCTAATTAAAGGTAAAACAAACCATTAAGTGCAACACAAAATAAGATTTAAAAAAAAAAGTTTAGCTGTTTTGTTCATGTTATGAAAGTCGCAGAAGAAAAAAATAATAATACATGTTTGGAAGCGACACAAGGCTGAATAAATGATGACAGATTCATTCATTTTTTGGTCAACTATCCTTTTACTTCGAGGGAGAAAGCAAATAAGAAAAAACAAAACATCAACAACACAGTAAGCCTGCCTTTTTTGCAGGGATTGCTTGGCAAAATCAACCTTTGGCGTGGGTTCCCCCTTTGCTCTTTAAAATAATTCAGTTATGAGGGGACCCCCGGCGTCCTTGGGGGAAAACGCTTTGATCTCTTCCTGGTTTCCCCCCTTGTTTGGTGGAAAACCCACAGGCACATCGCAAAGGTGCAAGTGTAATAATTGGCTGCAAGCAGGCTAGATTCGAAGCAGCTGCCCAGACTACACGAGGGAGAAGTTCTGGCTGAAATAAACAAATGCTTCATTAAACCACAAGAAAGAACAATCTGGAATGTCTTAGTTTTATTAGCAGAAGGGGGATTAGGGTTGATTTATGTCATGCCACAAAATGCACTTTCGGGAAGACCAAAAACAAAAGGTACGGACCATGCAAACAAGCCCATTTTCATAAACGGACAGTAAATAAGCCAAGAAGCATTGGATTGTTTTTGTAAAGGGCATTTGGTGTCTTTTGAAAAGTGATGAGGCATTCAACATGATGAATGATGAGCAGATTAAGATGATTTTTCCTTGATGTGATTTGAACAGGATTTGAGATTATGTGCTGTTTGTATGACAACATGGATTAGCGTCGTAATCTGAAGTGCGTCAGAAGTCACCTCCTATGATAATCTAAATACCCTTCTCTTGTCTGACTAACACATATTGGATGTAAACTTTGATTGCCACAATGGCCCTGCTGTCAGAAAAGGCCGGCAAACAGAACAGCCGTAGTTTACATAGGCAGTAAATCTGTGCAGGGTGGGCCTCAGCTTTTCCTTGGGGGTTTTTTTCTTCTTTTTTCTCCATGTGCTATCCGTTGGAATGGCTGCATCTGTGCGGTGACAAAAACTCCTGTGTTCGAGCCTTTGGCACATGCAGTGACAGACACACGCTCAAACCCCACACGCATACTTTGGAAAGGCTGACGAAGCCGCGGCCTGGGTGGAGTGTGCAAGGGTTATGGGGTGATGTTGGGCAGCTCTTCCTCACAGGGTGGGGTCACTGTCCACTCCACATTCTCAGGCCTGTACAGAGCTCATGGCAGCCAGAGCAGTGCCCTGCACCAGGAAACACTCTGCAGGGGTTTGGCCATCTGTGCCTGGCCTAGCGCATCAACTTGGCCAACTGCCGTACACCTCTCACGTCGCCTGTTATGCCCCTGGTCTACAGCTACAACACCAGGCATACATTAACAGCTTGAGTGGGCGGTGATGCCATGTTATATTTGCGCTCATAATATGCCTAATGAAACTACAAGTGAATCTCTAAATGAGGCTTTGCTGCAAAACTCTGAGTACCTTCATTTAATGTACAGTCACTAAACAAACCACTGCCGCCTGAAGTGTAAAGTCTTAAGTCAGACACTTACCAGCCATTTAACCTGATATGTTAAACATTTCAGGTGTTTATCCAACTTCAACTACAGCCTGGAATACACTACACCTACATGACTTTTAAAACATCTTACACTGTCATCAAATTTTAGGCATCATACCCTTGCCAACATAAATAGTTACAGCTCTCAACTCTTGTTGCTAGGAGATGCGTGACAAATGAAAATGTGCTCTAAAATCTGCTCACAATATAAATGAAACATGACTTATAAATCACAGTTTTCTGGGAAATCTCTGGCAGCCCAAAATTCTGTAGACTGGCTTTGACTTTCGTAAATCAGTGTAGACTCTTTTGAACTATTCATAAAAAATGCAACAAAATATAAGACACTGGCTGTATGTTTTTGATTCACTAAAAAGAATCATCTTTCCAAACCAATCCAAAACATATCAATCTGAGCACGAGTCCAGTGATGAAACATTGGAAGAACTAGTTATTCAACCCAAATCTTCATCACAAGGACGACTTGAGCAGAATGTTTCTCAGTAATATACTAGTCACTACTCATTTTGAGGTACGTTATGAGATGTTGCAACTGTAATTCCTCACCATCAATAAACCCGTGTGCGTGTTTCTAATTTATTTCAGTGCACATGCGGGAACTGTACCAGTGCATACGTTTGCCCAGTACTAATGTGAATGACTGATGTAACATTAAAGTTTGTAAAACAAATCTCGCTCCATCCTTTATCTTTACTAAAAGTAGTAAAAACGACAGACAATCTGCATTAATACACACAGTTTTAGGTAATAATGGCCTACAGCTGCTTATCAGAACTATTTCAGTAAGACAAAGCAAGATAGCCTGTTAGATATTTGAACAACCAGTAGAAAATCAATAATTAATCATACAGGTTGTGATTCCGAGGAGCAAGTTGGTCCAAATAAACTTGGTACTGACCCATCTTTCTAGTACAAAAATTATGCAAATCTCAATAAGACTATAATTTTTAAGAAGCAGTCATCAGAAAAATGATATGCTTGAGGGCTAGTCAAGTTGTTCGCGAGCAGGCAACATACAGTAAAAATAGTCCTTTATGTCTTATCTACTGACGTGCAGTAGAGCCGTAACGCTGTGGGATTCGAATAACGTTCAGAGTAGATTCTTTCTTTTGGAAGACAATAACTTTATTTACTGTGCACTTGCGACTTTACAACTTGGCAGAACATTTACATTCACAAACCATAATAGGGGCACTTTAAGTAATACTATAAGGATTTACCCTAACAAAAAATGTATGTGGATGTTCATATTTTTTACTACACAGTTTAGCTTTCGCTTAAGAGTGTTAAAAACACCAATCATTAGCAGAGTAAAGTGCCCCCCTTCTCTCTCCTCACCAGGAGAGAAGGAAGAAGGGTTGGCTTGGGAAAATGTTGTCTTTGCGGTTTTTTGGCAGCCAGATAGCAGTCAGAAAGTCCTCAGACAACAAGCTCTCACTCTCTCCTTCCTAACACACTAGGAGGCAGAGACTTGCTGCATTGGTGTTAATCAGGTTTCCTCCTCATATGTCCTATACATGTGATATTCTAACAACACAATTTTTTTCTCAAAACACGACTTATCCCCCACTAATATTTTGCCTTTTTTCTGCTACTCTTGCATTTCAGTTTCTATTTAGAAAACACAACAAACAACTACTAGAGTAGAAATTTTCTTTCCCGTAATAATGGATTTATACAAAACTTACCATCTCAGACACATGGATTAGCCTAATATTCTGAGTTGCCCAATTTGGCAGAAATAAAAACCAAACAACAAGCTATTTTCAGGGGGAAGACCACAGTCATCGTTTCCACATACTCATACATGTGTTCTGTTCTTAGTTTTTACTTGCCACCAGAAAGCACACTTCTGTGCATCTGGAGTGTCTGTCTAAAAATAAGCGACTGGAAGGCCTGACCTCAACGTGGTGGTGCTGGACAATGCAAGTATTGAGCTAAACCCACAACTCCATTCCCGTCCACACCTCTCTCTCAACCTCACCCATGTACAGAGATTCAAATGTGACAAGAGTAACACTTTTCATGGAACCCTTATAGAATGCAAAACATTTTATGAAGAGCCAACAGACGGAGCAAAACAGGACCCTTTTAGTAAATCAAATCATGCAGCTGTATGAGGGTTCCTGAAAAAATGACTTATGAACCTGTTCATTTACAGAACAATGGCTGATCCAAATATGCATGCTTCCCTACAAGCCTATATAGGAGGTGAAGAAAGTATTAAGTCTGAATTCACAGTACCTGTATTTATTTATAAAACAGTGTTGTACTCGAAATTATAACTTCCAGCAGGATTCTGAAGTCTGCATCCAATGGACACTTTACTATTCCATGACCATGAGGCCACTGGGGAAGAGTTGTGAACGGCAGTGAAGCAAAACAACTGACGAGGTCACATGACAAATGCATTACATTTATTCAACAAAATACTTTTTAAAATACTCAAGAGAATATGTAATGAAGAATTTCGAATGCAGGCAGTGAATGTAGTCTGATTCTGAACGAATTATTTTAATAAAATAGTTCATGTTAGTCAGTCCAAAATCATATATTGAAACAAACATGACCCATGCTGGCAAAAGGAGACATAACACGCACAGAATAATTTCGAGCTGCAGGCAAAACAAGTGAAAAATTTCGATTTTGAGGTTTCAACAAAAATTAGTTCATTAAGTCCTCAATAAGACCCTAATGCTTTAAATAGCAATTAAACATCGAAAAGTACATTTTCTGGGAGGAGTCCCTTTTCTTTGTCCATGAATTCGTAATCACTCGCGCTGACTGACGCAGACACACAAAGACGTCTCTCATGCAGTCCTGATATGCACGCACACACATTTACAGTACTTCAAAATATCCGTCTTGGTGAGTATTCAAACAAGCATTATCTGTTATGTCTGATGTGTAAGTCTAACATGATTTTAGATCCGTGCGGTATGTATCAGTCTGACTGTTTTATTAATGTTAATCAAACAATTGTGGTATCATGGGGGAAAAAGTTGAATATATATTATTTGGTTTTACTTGGTGTGTGCCAAATTTGGTGTTATTACCAGAAATTGTAAGCTATGGTTGCTAGGAGATTTTGTTTTGGAACCTTCAGAAAACTAGATTTTTCTCAAAAATGAACTTTGCTGACTATATCGACTTCAAATTGTAATTTTTATGTCTGATTCAAACAAACCATACATCACTTTTTAAGGTTTTTTAAATATAGAATGTGAAAATAGTATTTGCTCATTTTATAATCTGACTCAAAAAAATAACTCATATCCCAACATATCTACTCACAATAAAGTTATTTTCTTTCTAATTACCATATCCCTCTCAAGGTTGTGTCCATAACTGCAATGGGGAAAAAGTCACAATTTTCCCCTGTGGATTACAAGAGTTTCAGATGTCAGTCCGTTTCCAACTACCTGAAATGCCAACTTCACTGTAAACGTCATTCATGACTTATGCAACCATATTCAACAACACAAAGCACAGCTGCTGCCTTAAGCCTTGTCCTTTTTAATGAATGACTGATGTTTTCTTGGGGATTTGTCTGAGAACTTTATGTTTTCAGTCATCCCCTGTCGCTTGTTCTCTCTGTGACTCACTCGCTCTTCACCCCAAAGGACACTGCTGCTACTGATCTGTAAACCACAGAAAGACATTTCTTCCTGAATGCCTTCTTCAAAACGGCAGAGGACCATCGGGAAACAATTACAATTGTTGTTTACAAGGGGGACATTGACTGTGGGAACAGTCCCCTGGGGTGGACGAGGAAACAAGAGATGCATAAATGATTCTGAGTTCTGAAATAATGTTTTTTATTAAAATACTTCTGAATTGCAAAAATAAAAGGATGACAGGGTTAGGCTGGTGCTTATAAGAAATGTCTCCTTCAGGGATGTTCTTTCATCGTAAAGGCTCGAAGAGCTAATAAATGCATGCAAACGTAAAATCACACGTGCATACGCACACATGCATGACTGTTCACACCATTACGCAATGAGAGCCTTTCCTATCCGTGTCTCAGCATCCCCCACATCTCCACTGAGGCGATAGACAGCACTTCAGCAAACCAAACTACGTCCTTCTGCCTCTCTTTTCTCTAACAGCACTATGGTATTGAGTCACTGGTTTTCATTCCTCTCCTTGCCAGTGTCCTTTTAAAAATATCACGTTTCTAAGCAGCAAGTTAAACTAAATAAAAAGGCAGGCAGGATCATATAAGATAGCATCTCTTTCTTGGCAAGATAAGTTGCATACTGTCACGCTAATGGTAACCTGCGAGGGCTTTGTTCATTAGATGAAGGGCCGCTATATTGATTTTGTTCTGACCAGCTTGATTCACTGTTTAAGAGAAACAAAAGTGTAAATCATAAACCGAAATGAAAATTGATCCGCAGATAACTGATTGCATATTAAAGTAAGAAGGCATCTGCCATTTCATCAGGTTAAAGATCTGCTTTTACTTCAGTGCTGTCTGAGCTATGCTTGCTAACGGTTCAAAATATGAGAGGTGTCTTTCAAAGTTATTCACATCGATTTTCAAGTCAGCATGAGGACAAAAGAACCAGGAGAATACTGGACGGTGCTCAGCTGGTGTCTATCCATCTTCATCCGGCCTCTGTGTTATCTCAATTTTACACAAAGAGAATCTTCCTGGCATTTGAATGGACAGGCCTTGCCAACGCCCTCCGGGTCTGTCTGCTTCTCACCAAAGTGCAATACACCTCCTCATCAGCTCAAAGCTTTTTGGATTTCAAGCTCAATGTGCCAGATGACAGCACCTCCCCTGTAGTCATTCTGATAGCTGATGTCATTCTGCATCTTCTGAGAAAAAGGTTAAAAGATAATGGATAACACAAGCAAAACACTGCTGATCAAAGTTCTGAATGCTTATGAAGACTGTCTAACATTGGAAATAGCAGTCTGGTGAGTCACGGTAACAGTATACTGTACTGTTGTTGGTGAGTAGTAAGAATTCCTACATCTGCAGGACTCAACAATTAGAACTGCCTGGTATTCTGGGGCCAGTGTTTCACTGTTACTAGTTGCTACTAAAAATGCTGTGTTCATTTTGAATTTCTGACCATTCTTCTAGAAACACTTTTGTATCAGAAACTGACATTGGACGAGAAGGCCTGGCTGGCAGTCTCTGCTCTTATTCATCCCGAAGGTGTGCTATCGGGATGAGGTCAGGACTCCACACCAAACTCACTCATCCAGGTCTTTATGGACCGTGCTTTGTGCACTGATACACAGTCGTGTTGGAACAGAAAGGGGCTATCCCCAAACTGTTCCCACAAAGTTGGGAGCATGAAATTGTCCAAAATGTATTGGTATGCTGTAACATTAAGACTTCCTTTGACTGGAACTAAGGGGCCAAGCCCAACCCCTGAAAAACAACCCCTCCACCAAACTTTACACTTGACACAATGCAGTCCTGGCAAGCACCACACCCAGACTCCATTGATGCCAGACACAGAAGCGTGATTCATCACTCCAGAGATGACGTCTCCACTGCTCTAGAGTCCAGTGGTGGCATGCTTTACACCACTGCATCCGACGCTTGTCATTGCACTTGGTGATGTAAGGCTTATATGCAGCTGCTTGGCCATGGAAACCAATTCCATAATGCTCTCCTCTCTACACTGTTCTTGGGCCACATGAAGTTTGGAGGTCTGTAGCAATTGACTCTGCAGAAAGTTGGCGACTTCTGGGCACATCTGCATGAGCTGACCCTGCTCTGTGATTTTATGTGGCCTACCATTTCGTGGCTGAGTTGCTGTTGTTCCCAATTACTTTCACTTTAATATACATCACTAACAGCTGACCATGGAATATTTAGTAGTGAGAAAAAAAGTTACCCGGTTGCCTTAAAATTTTGAGTTCATTGAAATTTTGAGTTTATACAATAAACATTTTTTGAGATTCGACAACCTTTATTAAAATATTAGAAGATTTGGTAAGTATATTGGGTAATTGTGTGTGTTTTATTTCTGATGACGCAGTGAAACATGCCAAATAGTGCTATTTTCATGATTTATCAATTTTTTATGTGGTTCCGATACAATAATATTTTGAGTTTCTATTTATTAAACAAACTTCCTTCATTGTATCAACTCAAATTTTTAATTTCAATAAACTCAAAATTTTAAGGCAACCAGGTTACTTACTTTTTTAAGTTAAACCAACAAAAAACAACATTTTTTTTTTTTTTTTTTTTTACAGTGTAGAAGCGTCTGCATGCCTAGGTGCTTGATTTTATACACTTTTGGCCATGGAAATGACTGGAAGACATGAATTCAATGATTTGGAGGGGTGTCCCAATACTTTTGGCAATATAGTATATCTCTAATGTTTTGTATCGCATGCTATAGTTTTTTCTCAGCAAAGCAGTGTTTATGAATTTATGGGTAAAATTACACTACCATTCAAAGGAAGGTAAGTATGACTTTTTTTTAAAGAAAAGTATACTTTTATTCAGCATTACAGACACATTATAATGATCGAAAATAAAGTATTAAAATGAAACTTTTGCAAGTTTTTTTGTTCACTAAATAATTTTCCTTTACAAAAAAAATCTGCAATGAGCAAATTATACTGGAATAAATGTATACTTTAACACATTGTTTTGAGACTATCACAAGCGCTTTTTGTAAATTATGTTAGCCAGCTAGATAGAATGAGTCAAACTCTCTTACTACAACAACAATTTCTGGCACATTTTTAAATCATAATCGCTGTATGTGGGCAGATACAAATCACACAGAACAGTGAAATTGCTCACTTTTTTCCCCCTTTGCCTACACTCGACTAAAGAATCTCACAGGAGATGGATCACGTGAGCTCCACTGAATTCACACTCCATTGAAACTCTCACAGAAATCGAATGATTTCTTAATATTTTCCCTTACAAACACCAAAGTCTATAAATCGCTGCATTAACATACAGCCCCTTACAAATCAAAGCAAGGTATTTACATATGACCATATTTATTCATCAAATGTGTCTTTGTCCTGCTTGGGAGATTTCCACAGCAGCATGTGACATGAGTGAAAGCTACTCAGCTGTACAAAGCTGCTGTCCTGTACAAAGAAACAAACTATGACATGTACATCCTGACCTCATGATCATAAATGAGCTTGTTTAGTTAATTACTCCTTATATATATGAGTCTCATCAGGCTGGATTAACTAACCGCAGCAAGTGGCCACCACATTGTCTGACCAATACAGGCAGAGCGTGAAACAAAAGTAGACAATAGCTTAGGATGGGGAGTGCAGAAACAGACAGAGGAGGGATTTAATGGAAGAACTGCAAAATATAAAAGGGAGATAAAACAGAAAAGTTGACCAGTCAAGCATGTAGAAAAACACAAGGCGCCCACTCATTTGCACTGTAAGAAGGTGTCTGGTCAAAAGCAATGAGTGAGGTGCTATTATTTAGCCATGCTGCAAATGGCTACCCAGTGTATCAGCTTAACAATGATGTCATCAGTGATGTCATCTCTCATTTACAGTCTTACAGTAACAACCAATTTTGCTCATTTAAAACTATTCATCTTTTTGTCACCTTCGATATTTGTTATGAATGCTTCACCTGTGAACAAAAACAACAACATCAACATGTAAACTAAAAGTAATGACTTACCTAGGTCTCCATGGTAACTGTTGTCATGGGAAGCCCGACTGGAGGCAATAGAGTCTCCATCGTGGGGCCAGATTTGTCCCGTTTTCCTTACGCCTACAATGGTGGCCTCGGACACCACGACATGTTGCTGTCTGTGCCGTTTCTGTGTCTGCGGTGTAGGGGGGCTGCTGCTGTCAAACGAGTGCTGAGAATTCTGGGAGTTCTGAGAAGGCGAGCGACTCTTCTCTCGGAGTGGGCGGCGGTAGGCTGTCGTAGGGCTGGGCGATACATGACTGGATTGCCCCGAGGAGAAGTCTTCCTCACTAGACGTCAGGTTCTCGTTGGAGCTGCAGTCTGGCGTGTAGCCGCCTCCTCCGCCTCCCACATCCTCGAAACTTCCGGGTGAGTAAGACCTCCTGGGCCAGGTGAGGAGATGGTCGTCGCTTCCTCCATGGTCTCTCATAGTGACCCTACCTTCACAACCTTCTCCTGACATCATCCCTCCGACGTAAACACTAGTATATGGCTGGAAATCTGATGGCTGCCATGGTGGCGGTGGTGGTTTGGCCCCGTTCGGTCTCGCAGTGCCGTAGCGAGGACTGGGTTCGCCGTCCTCATACTCGGCGTCGTATCCGCAGGTGCTTTCAGTAGAGCGTCCCCTATAGACAGGCCTAGTGCGTAGATCACCTGCGACTGTGGCAAGGTTGCCCGGAAGTGAATGAAGTGACCTTTTGCGCTCCATCTGCATGGCTTGGTTCCCAAGAGAGCTGATTTTGTCCGAGACCTCACGGTCGTTGACTTTTACTAGGCCTCTGTCATGATGAAACTCAACGTTGGTGTAAAACGGTTTCTCCTGGCCCGATTTCCCATCGCTGGCTGAGTGCGAATTGGCCCGCTTGATCCTCTCAAAGTTTGAACGTAATGCAGCCACCCCAAGCCCCATGCCCGGCTTGTCTTTCAGGGAAGGATCCAAGGGCAGCTCCTTGTCAGGGGGTGGATGGGGTCTGCGAGGGGAGACTCCGCCCCTCGGTGAGAGCCCGTCGGTCTCACTGACAGGCCCTGCCTGGTGTGCCTCAAACGACGATTGAAGCTCCAATCCATCGCCGTGGGAGGCTGACTTTCTGGCAGGGGGTGGTCGTGGTTTCACTCTTGTCTCCCCCACAGGCTGAAACCTGCTGCGCTCTGGCTGTCCGTGCTCCTGTGCATGGAGATGCTGGGAATCTGCCCCAACAGCTTGTGGGTCCCCTTCTGTCATGTGAGGTGGCTTCCTGAAACCCCATCTCTGCCGGTCATAGCTCTTTCTCTCCTTGGCCAGCAGCGTCTGAAGGTAGATCATCCGGAAGCGCTCTTTGTTCACCTCCATTTCCAAACGTCTTATGGACGCTTTGCACTTCTCTAGTTCTTGTTCAATTCCCCCAACAGATCTCAGCTCCATCTTCGGAGGCTCGGACTCTGGAAACTGTGCTTTCCAGGCTTCAATGAAACCCACAGGCTCCACCATTGTGTTTGTTTAGGTTGAAAATATCAAATTGGTCAGAAACACACGGTCAAGTAGCTCCAACTAAGAAGAATTTAGCTAAGGAAAAGCAAATCTGATGAAAGTATGAAAAGTCGGCAGTGCCCGTTCATAATAAAGGATGTTTCTTTAATAACACTTATTACAAATGTTTACAAAACATATCGTTCAAGATTTCCCTGGAATTGTCACTTGAAGTCTCAATCTTTCTGTACCAAAATTGTCGTCGTTGTCGAGTTGTTCAACGACAGAAGACCGACCGTTATTGAGCATGTCGCGCGGAAACAATAAAGGCACGCGCATTCTCCTCTCGCGCACCATTCCGACAAGACCACTTGCAGAATATCACGCGCACAAATCTCGGTCCCCAGCACAATGACAGCATCTGTTCTCCAGAGCGCAAGGGATAAACAAAATACTCCTTAGAAAGCTTTTAGAATTAAGCTGGTCGCCATAAACAAATTAAACGGTCCGGTCGTGTATGTGGCGATGTATTCCTGTTATCCTGCGGTTATAATGTGATATCTCTTTTATCACCATTATACCCAAAGCCCTTTGTGCTTACGTCTGTGTTGATTGGAAATTAAAAAAAAAAAATTCTCCTCGATAGTTCGTTTAGTTCCCGTTGACGAAATCCTCTGAAGACGCTCGCGATTATCCCATTTTGTCGCGGATGATTAGACTGTGCAGATTTGGTGAGTCTGCTGTACGTAATGCCTCTGTGTGAAAAGCACCGAGACACCGCTGCTGCTGCTGCAGGAAGGGGCGGGACTACGGCATATGATTGACAGCTCTCCCAGCATGGGTTCGATTTAAAGCGACAGGCTGCTTCACCGCATAGGTCAGGGAGCTTGTAGTATGTGTGTGGCTGTGGCGTATGGTGTGGCGTGGTTCAAATATCAAACTTTTTACATGTGTTAGGGGAAATGTAGTATGAAGCTGAGTCGCGTTTATATAGCCTACACGCATAGCTTTTTTCTATGGGAGAAAGAAAACGCACAATTGCACTGCAAATATCATTTGCTTTGACATACTGTCACTTCGTATTTTTTCTTCTCAGTTGTTCTGATAAATAGATAGATGAAAATTAGATATATTCAGATTCGAAAGAAAGCATAACATAATTTGCAAATATAAAACCTTTCGTGTCTCTTCTTTTCTATGTAATAACATACACTATAAAATGTGCATTCTGTTATGAAATGCTTAATTTATGCTATTGTCAGTAAAACAGATTTTAGTCACTGGTTACATAAAAGACGCAGCTGTGTTTACGTGTAAAATAAGATGATGTCATTGTAATTGAACCATATTCTAGCGCCAATTTAATCTCTGACGCCTCCAAGTGTTCAATCTTAGACATTACAGCCGTAAGGGTCTGCTACTTAATTATATATCTTTGCTACTTAATATAAATGTATAATTTATTTGTTTATTTAAAACCAAATGTGTATTAATTTATATTAAACACATTTTTACTTATTTTTACTTATTTTAAACAAATTTCTTTTTAATAGGCTATTTTCGTAGGCCTATATTCACATTTTTACTCTATGGCTTTTACACATATTTTTATTTTATTTTAATGCTATCATTCGTTTTTTTCGTTTTTTCCATCATGTGGTAATTTAACATTTAATCATTTATTTATTTATTTAATCTAATTTATTTGTTTATTTTTTTCCACTTTTAAGATAATTTATAAATACAAAAGTAATAAATTTTGGCCTATAATAAAGCAAATGTATAATTTTAATTGTATTATTTATTTTAATCTTATTTGTTTATTTATATTTTTCATGTTTTTTTCTGTGGAATTTTCCCAGATCCGTCCTTTGCGGCCTGTTTGAAAACCCTTAGCTTAAGGGATACTTCAGCGCTGGAAAGATTAATATGTATTTAAACTGTGTCATTAATGTAGTAGAAATGTGAAATTATTTTTGAATTTGGTGCCCTCTAGAGTCTAGAAAGTTTCTCTAGACTCTAGAAGACTGAGAAAAGACAGAACATTTATTTTTGTCTCATGGGGATGAAAGACTAAAATTCCCAGAATGCTTCGCTGCCCCGTGAGGCCATTCCCAAAGCCACCGCTACTGGGTTATACACTGTGACTGAGTTGGAGAGCAGACACTCCAATACTGAGTGTCTGTCTGTTCAATATAACAATCGAGTCGCCGCGTGAGCCTCACAGCACTAACGTTGCAGGAGTCAGATAACATGAGCTGATGAGCTCTCGTGATGAGAGCTGAGGTAATCGCGACCACACTTGCGGCGTATACATTCACAACGCGTGTTCAGTCTGGCGCGTTTTCAGTTCATGTCTTTGAAAGCTTAACTTTCATAGAAATTAATTTAAGAAGTTAAATCACTTACATTGCTCAGCATAGGTCCGTATAATGCCTGCAGCTGCTCTGAGCTGTGAGCATAGGCTGTGAGTGTAATCTCCCACCCCCCATACACGGGTTTAAAACATGTGGAAATAGCTCCCTCTGCTGGCTGTAGTCTTTAGCGTTTGGTCAAACATTACAAAGAGGACGCAAATATCGTCAATTTGCGTCATGGGAGGAATTTTTTCAGAAATACAATGCATAAATCTCTCTCAGAGGGATATGGGGGGGGGGGGGGGGGGGAAATAAAAGCATAACCCTGGAGTATATGCTTTTAATATACTCCAGGGTTTCTACTGATACAAAGCCATACGCTAATCGCTGAAGTAAAACTTTAAGACATAATCTATATGGGTCCAGAACAAAAGGCACTGGCCACATTGGAATCCACATAGTTTTTTTTTGCTGAAACAATGGGACGGATTAAGGTAATTTGCTTAGTTAGCTGAATAGTAGGCTAAAATAAATCCTACTCCATCATTTAATTTTTAAATGTACTAAATGTCTTTTCCTATAACAGATAAACACAACAAGACACAAAGCATTGGTAAAATTAACTGCAGAGTTTATTTGTAAAATGATGTGTTTAATCATATCATACCATTGAGCAGCAATGTACACAGCAAGTTGCTATATAAATATAGATCAAATTATTTGGCTAATTACAACTGAAGGCATGCATTATACTATATAATACATGTATATAAAACTATGACAATTTACACAGGGAAAAAATGCAGCAAACTCTCCTTGCATCAGCATTAGGCAATGGTAGACATTTTGTCATGCATGGTAGAAGATGATGATGCTGCTTACTTCCATACACCCTTATTATTCTTATGTCTCGTTCATTTATTCACTATTATTGAATTTTTATTATTGAGCCCACTCTTACATGTGATCTGCAGCGCAATGGTGGCTATTTTCTCTGAACTGCACATTCAACATGCAGGTTCTGATATTCAGCAAAATGAAGCCACTCAAAACAGACATGCAACAACACAGAAGCCTGAGGTTTCCCAACACAAGCAGAGGCATATTCTACGGAGCATTAACTGCAAAAAGAAAAAAGAAAGAAAAAAAAGACAGAAGTGAAAAAGGTAATTTTTCAAATGTTTTAGAAATGGAATGGAAATTCTAAAGTGCATTATTAAATAAATATGTAGCATATAACCAAGTATAATATATGTGAATACTTGTCAGTATGATTACTTGATACAAAAGGCAACATTTACTTAAAAAAAAAAAAATGGCAATCGTGTTTTCATTTGACTCTTATTTATGCCAACATCCAAGTTCAGTTCCTGAGCAAGTCAGACCACAGTGTACGGACCATTCTAACAAAAACTAATGTTGAAGACTATTCATTTCATTCAGAGACAAGACTGAAACGATATGGGATTACGCTTAAATGGAATTTGACCATCACATATTCACGATATATATATTTCTTAAAAAACATAATATATTGCAGTGGAATGTAGGGCTACACAAGCTAATATGGCCATGTGTTAAGTGCAGCTATAAACAGCCACAGTACTCGTAGTAGGAATTCAGCAGTAACATAGCAGTGTTGGTCCATTGTCAGAAAACTTGAGGCTTCGGGATATTATTGTAAAGTGTGGTGAAAAGGAAATGTCAGTGACACTTTCTAAAATGGAAGTCCACTGCTAATGAAGGCTCGTTCGCACCTAGAACGATAACGATATAGTTCTAAAAATCGTTCTAAAGATATGAATGAATAGCAGAGTTCACACCACAACGAAAACAATAAAGGCAGCGAGAAACGCTATTGTCGAAATCACTTTCAGAAGGATTTTTCTCCAGCTGATAAACGATGAAAAAATATTAACAGCCAAACAGAATCCATATTTGTTTAAAAACCTCGTTCAAAGCACCAAAAAAAATAATAAAAAAAATAAAAAAATTCTCGCTGGTGTGGCCGTTAGTTCTCGTTATATGTGTAAACTGGCCTTAAGGGAATTTGCATGGGTGTTAGGTATTAAAATACTAAAGCCATAGTCAGGGACATGCATCCATTTCAGCAAGCAAATATTAGCATGATGCGATGGACTTAATGCTAGAAAGCTGTTTAATAAAAAGAAAGAAAAAAATTACTTTGTGCCGTTGTGGGTATATGTGTACAAATATACAGGCCACCTTACCAGACTGGCTGGTGAGTGCCGAACTAGAGGCTCCTTCACAAGGAAAGCCTTCTCAGCTGTCAATCTTGTGCTCAGCTATGTAACTAAATCTCTGTACATTAATTTCATTTATTCAAGTATAATTGCTCTTAAAACTTGCCGTACTGTATTGCAGGAAGGAACAGACCAGCTAGTAAAATGAAAACACGCATTTTAATTCAAATGGTTCATGAGTGCATTTTCTTAGCATGAAAACAGGTAGCATGAAACATTTTGGTTTTGCATTGTAAAATTCATGTTGTTTTGAATGCAACACCTAAACCTTTGCTTGTTTAAATTTCTACCCCTTTGTCTCTGAACTTAACTTACTAAACGGTAACATTTACATCTTTTGTCCAACCCACCCCACAACAAAAAGAAAACCTCTAAATTAAGTTAATGCAAGTTCATTCAATTATAAAATACAGTGAAAAAACACAAAAAAGAACTTAAAACCGATTGGTTAGGGTCAAAAAATCTGAGTTTTCAAATAGAGCCACACCTCATGCTGTAATGTGTACAAGCAGTGTAAAGCTAAGTGGGGGGGAAGCAACCAGAGAGAGTCGAATCTGACAGTCCTGAGGTAGCTGTACTCTGCCTAGTGCAGAAAAACTGGCTTTACTAATCAAAAGTGTCAGGTAATAGTCAAAACAAAATGTATCACCATAAAAATGGAAGTTATTACACATAGGGAAAGACATACAGGTACAAATCATAAGTGAAAAACCACACAAAATGCATGCAGAATACAGAACATGCAGTTTTCATCTGAGGATTTGACCGTGATGCATTCAAACATTCAGTCCCATACTGCTTTGCAACACCATGCTTGTCCATTGGCTCTGAGCGATATTCACGCCGAAGACACAAAGGTAAACATTAGTAAACAGTTCTTCTGTCTTGTTCTCTCTTTCTCTTTTTTTTACACTACACACTCTACTTTCTGTTAGCAAAATCAACAAATAATACCAACTGAAAAAAATTGCATAAAATAGTGTTAAATGTCTGTACAAGCACTTTTCTCCATTCAGCAATTTGAACACGATATGGAGGGTGGGGGTGGGAACAAAGTGTATATTACCATTATTTTGAAATGAGACGAGACAAATTATTAATTAAAAATGCAATAACAAAAGACTGTTTTCAAAAGAAACCAACAAGAAGTCCAAAAATCATATTAATGGTCACTAATACTTGAAGACTTCAGGTCTGTAAGGTCTCCAATCACCAACAGACAGTTTTAAAAAAAGGGAAAAAAAAGAAAGAAAAAAAGTTATATTTCTATCTTAAGGTTATTTTTGTGTTAATCCTGTCCTTCTCGTACACATTCGCTGTTTGCGGAGGCACACTTTAAATGGACAACCACACATACGGACACACATACACACCATCTACACACATCTGTGCTCATTTGAGTCAAGACCAAAACATTTCAGCCAAGTTAGTGTCAGTGCTGTAGAGCCACAGCACCAGGGGGAGTGAGAAAGCCACGAAGGGCCAGGAAATGCCCTCCGTGCAGGTGCTGAGTGAACAGGCCATGCTCTTGGGCTTGTCCAGGTCTTTGGGCTTGTCCAGGTAGTTTCTGGCCGCAAACTTGAGAAATTCATCCAGCAAGATGACGGGCAGGGACATCTTCAACACCGTAAGCCACTGGGTCAGGTTCAGTGGAGTGATCTGGAAGATTATCTGTAGAGAAAGCCCAGGGTAGCGTCAGTGCACAAAGTAAATACTAGGGATGTGCATGAAGCCTAATTCAATGGTATGGAGAGATGACTGACAGGATCAGGGCCGGCTCTAGCTCTTTGGTTGCCCTAGGCGAGATGGAATTTTTAGGAATTTAGACGCCTCATTTTTGATGAACGCGCAAGATGAGCATTGCCTGACCTAACGCCTGAACTAATAATCACCATCAATTCAATCTAATAATCAGGTCGATAAGTAATTGTGTGGCTGAGGGGGTGCCCTATGATGATTATGTTTAATAAACATTATGTTGTATTTCGCTGTTTCTGATTCTATGCTTAATAGGAAGTAATGGGCGGCACTAGAGCGCCCTCGCGCCCCTAACACAATTGTTGCCCTAGGCAACCGCCTAGCTCGCCTATAGCAAATGCCGGCCCTGGACACGATGATGTCAGAGGACTTGGTACACAACAGATCCTGAGCATCATTGTCAAATATCTTATAAAACGAGTCGCCAGTACCTCCGCTTCCAATACAAAGTACACTTGATCACGAATTTGAAAGCTTAAAGGAACCGTATGTAAGAAATGTATTTCAATTAATCATAAAATGGCCCTGATATGTAACAAGACATTAAGAAATCATGTTGAAAAAACAGTAGTCCGGCCAGGATATTGTCATTTAAAAGTTGTTGTTGCAGCCCTCAACTGATGTTAATGTTGTCATGTGTTTTGGCCTGAAGCTCCACCCTCCACCTATCTACCAATCACGAAGTCAGTAGTGTTTCTGCATCCGGGTTGCCAGCTCTGCTCTAGTTACCACAGCTGCAGCTACAAACGTTCCTGCAGCCTATTTGGCAACCTCGAGTCAGAGGGGAGGGGGAGAGGGGATACACCGCTCTACAGTATTTTTAAAGTGATTGCAGTGCCAGTTTTGGCCACAATCTTACATACACTTCCTTTAAGTAAAAAGCAAGCATGCATACAAAAGTGTTTTCAATACCCTGCATATTTATAGAGGGGTATAAAATTATATACAAATATAATTACCAACGTATATAACTGCTAAGTATAATATTTTTTTGCTTATGATATCACCATCTAAATATGAAAGATAGTAAAACATGCATAATTGCTGAAATTAAATTTATATTTATTTCACACAATATTTACCAAATTGGAAATAAATTTGAAAGTATGAAAATAAACTTTAAACTTAAGCAATGACAGATTTATACTTTGATAGCTTGATTATGTAATTTTTTTCATAAATAAATTGTTAAAAATATGAATAAACAGTAACCAAAAGTGCACTTTTTTAAATACGTTGAATATTAAAGCTCGTTTCTACCACGAAAATAAATAAAAGAAATTGAGACATCACAATTTTGCTTTTCCCCCCTTGCAATTCCAGGTTTATAAATCAGACAATTCTAAGGGGAAAAAAGTCAGAATTGCAAGTTATAAAATAAAATGTTTTATTATACAGAGAAATAAAAACATTGTCTGCACTCTTCTTTTTTAAGAAAGAATTGTGTATCACTTGAATTGTGATACAATCAGAATTGTCAGATATAAACATGAAATTAGCTTTTTTCACATAATTGCGAGTTTATATCTCACACTTCTTTACCTAACAAAACTTTTTTCAGAATTGTGTTAAAATTGTAAGAAAAAGTTGCAATTATCTTTTTTAACTGCATAATAATACAACTGAAATAAGTTTTTATTAAAAAAATATTAGGGCCTTGTTTCACAAACCGGGTTTAGATTAAGCCAGGATTAGGCCTTAGTTCAATTAGAACATTTAAGTAGCTTTTATAAATGTGCCTTGCTGGCATTACAAAATAATGGCACTAACATATTTAAGATATGTCAGTGCAAGTTGATTTCAGTTGAACAGCTCAAATATGCATTTTAGTCTAGGCTTAAGCTTGGTCTGTAAAACCAGGGGCCTGTACCATGATGGTAGTTTAACAAACTCAGGGTTACAGGATTAGTTTTGAGTTGACAAAACCAAACTAATCTATTCAGGCTTTGTTGGTCCCATGATGCTGATCATCAACTTTCTCTGTCAACCCAGGCTTTGATCCTGAGTTCAGGGGTTTAGCTGTGACATCAGCAGTGAACAGCCAATCACACGCTGTGGAACTGAGATTCACTTCTCGCGAGACAATCAGTGAGATTAATTTCTCTCTTCTGCAGAATATTGCATGATTTAAAAATATTAAGAATTAAAAATAAAAAAAATGAATGAAAGAGGACAACTTTAAGAAAAAAATTGTATACGTCAATGCAAGTAAAAGTTATGAAGTTAGTTTAGTTGATATAGAGAAAATTGAACATTTAAGCTCAGTAAGCTTCTTTTTAATAGGCTAGTTTTACTTATTGATTTTAAAGCTTATCCATATGACTTTATGCAGGTGATGTTATTTATATGACATGTATTAATTTTAACAAAGTGCCTATTAATGATTGATTAACTAAAATGATAAATGTGTAATTGATTAAAGGTATAATAATTACATAAATTATATCTAAATCAGTCAAAATTAATATTATTATAATTAAGCATTGTTAAAAGCCAGACGCTTTAGTCTTTAAAAACATTTGCCATGTAGTGACCTTTAATTTGGAGCAGAAACAGGGGGAGTGGCTTTATTGAATAAGAGGTTTGTCACTTTACTCACAGCTGATTGGTCCAATTTCAGTTTGAGATCTCTTATCCAGAACATAACCTGCCCCAGAGCAGGTTAGCTGTGGAGCATAAGTTACTATGGCGATGAACACAGCTAAAAGCCAAACCACTTTAATGGTACCTAAAACCCAGGATTGGCACAAACTAAGCTTAAACTTATCTGGATAGTCAGCTAAACCGGCTTCATGGTACAGGCCCCAGGTGTAGATTTCTTCAAAAAAAACAAAAACAACCAATACACTGAAACTGATCATCTTATTTATCTTACCGGCAGGGGCTCCACATAAAGGATAAAGAAGTGGAGGGACATGGAGAGGCAGATGGCTCCTAGCAACCACACATTATCCCAGGGGGGCATGCGCAGCAGAGACTGGTTCTCGGAAACACTATGACAGGACATAAAGATAACATTGTGAAATTTATTGACTGGTTGCATATTTATACAGCTCTGGAAAAAATTAAGAGACCACTTAACATTGATTTCTCAATGTTAAGTGGACTCTTAATTTTTTTTTCAAGAGCTGTATAATCCATCACATATGTCGTTAACACCTGTTATTAAAGGGATAGTTCACCCGAAAACAAAAATTCTGTTATCATTTACTCACCGTCAAGTTGCTCCAAACCTGTATGAGTTTCTTATGTGAAATTTTGAAGAATACGGGTAACCAAACAGTTGATGGGCCTATCAACTACAGCCGAAGAAAGAAATTCATACAGGTTTGGAACAGCTCGATGATGAGTAAATGATGATAAAATTAACTTTTGGGTGAACTCTTTATTTAAGATCCTTTTCAGCTGATATGATTGTAATTAACACAGCCAAATACAAGTGTAAAATAGGCTATAAAAAGATTTGTGAGCCCTAAAAATAAGTTGAATACGGAAGATGGTCAGCAAAAAGGTAGGTCTTTTACTTTATAACCAGTGTTGCCACAGTTACTTTAAAAAAGTAATCTGATTACTCCTTTAAAAAGTAACTTAGTTACTTTACAGATTACTTGATTTTTAAAAGTAAATAAGTAAGATTACAAGTTACTTTATTAGTTACATTCAGCAGTTGCCGACAACACCCCTGCCGCCTCAACATAGAAATGACAACCGTTTTTACCAACACTCACTTTATTGGAAGTGCATTTTTAACAGTAACGTCAACAATGTATCTCCTGACATTTTAAATTGAAATTAAAAAATATTTCCTGAAAAAAAATATTCTCCCTGAGACGCAAGGGGAAATTTTTTTTACTAAGGGAAATTACTAAAATAGTAACTCAGTGACTTGGATAAATTACTTTAATCTGATTACTGGTTTGCAATGCGTTAAGATTACTCGTTACTTGAAAAAAGTAGCCAGATTAAAATAACGCGTTACTAAGTAATTTGTTACTAGCATCACTGTTTAAAACGTGTTCAAAATGGATATTTTTTCTTATAGAAACCTATCGAGTCTTTATTAACCCCTGAAGCAGTGTGGATTACTTTTATAATGGATGGATGCACTTTTTTGGGCTTCAAATTTTGTGCTGCCATTCACTCCCATTATAAAGCTTGGAAGAGGCAGGGCATTTTTAAATACAACTCTGATTGCATTAGTCTGAAAGAAGAATGTCATATACCACTAGGATGGCTTGAGGATGACTAAATCATTGGCTAATTTTCATTTTTGGGTAAACTAACCTTTTAATAGCAGATGTAAATAGGGCCATAATTATGCAATTTTTAGAGACATGATTGTGCTGATACAGACCTGTTGAGGGCGTTGCACATCTCAATGGTTACTAGTACGGACAAAGCCATGGTCATTGGATAGGGAGACTCAAACACCTCACACTTCAGGCCCTCAAACTCAGGATTGTCTGGTGCACACTGAAGGAAGTGGCTCTGCAGAGATAAAAATTATGGAAGCAAATTAAGACATTGGAATCCATGTGTTTGAGAAAGAGTATGTCTATTAAAATGTAAGTGGAGTTTCTAACCAGTTGATAGAGGGTGACTCTGGGCCCATCTTCAGCAGCAATGAACCACCATGCAGCAGCACCTACAGTAGCAGCACCTACGTAACCTTTAGAGGGACACAGAACATAACGTCAAATCTTTCTTTACCCACAAAAAAATTGAATGTAAAAAATAGTTAGCAAACAAAGCCAGTGGTGCACTCACAGCCAATGATCAGGTATCTAAAGAAGAGCCAGCCAGAGATAAGGGGCTCTCTGGCATTGCGAGGGGGTTTGCTCATGATGTCCAGGTCGGGTGGATTGAAGCCCAGAGCGGTCGCAGGCAGACCATCGGTCACCAGATTCACCCACAGCAGCTGAACTGGAATCAGAGCTTCAGGGAAGCCCAAGGCGGCCGTTAAGAAAATACTGCCGGAGAGAATACACATTGTGCGTAAAGCGATTAGATAACAACTGGAAAAATGTCAAAAAGACCTTGGCAGCAATCTGAGTTTGCTCTAGGCATAAATTTCACAGTGTGGTCATTTATATACTATCGCTTTTAAGATGGAGACTAAATTGTGCCAAAACAAGATCAAAAAGAAATTGACTTGCTCCATTTTGGCATACAGAGGATAAGTCATAAACTTGATGTGAAATTGCTTCAAACAATATTGTTCCTCTGTACAGTGATCATTATAGTTGTGTTGTGGACTTTGCTTTTCTTTTACATTTAGAAAGATTTTAAGAACTATATCTTTATCATTATAGTGATCGTCCTTGATGTGAACGGGTCTTTATTCTATGCATTAAATTGTTACAAAAAAAAATGTCTGCCACTTTTGATCAATGTAAAAGTCTTTGCCATTACAACCAATCCTTTCTATTGAACCTTTCAAAATTATTTCAAAATGTTACAATTTCAAAATTATTCAAATTTCAAAATGATTAAAAATGTTATTTCTTGAGTACCAAATCAGCATATTAGAATGATTTCTGAAGGATCATGTGACACTGAACACTGATGTGATGTCTGCTTAAAATTCAGCTTTACCATAACAGGATTAAATTACATCTTAAAATGTATTAAAACAGAATTTTAAATTGTATTGTTTCATAACATTACAGTTTTTACAGTTTATGTCAGCATAAGTGATTTCTTTCAAAAACATGTTTTTTTAATAATACCAAACCCAAAATATTTAATGGTAGTCTCAATACATAAGATTACAGAAGATTGCAAGATACTTATGTTGACCTAAAATGGTTTAATGTGGATGTTTAATGTGGAAAAAGAAAGAATGGGATTTTGTGCATTGACATGCACGTTCTTAAGACGATTATGCCTAATAAGCCAAAAATGAACATGATAATGTAAATGCGGTAACCCATTTTCTTTTATCGGAGTAAGGTCATAAATTGCGTAAGCATAAACCGGTCAGCAGAGGTAGTTTTTTGTCTCTTACCCCGATTTCACGCTGCATGTAAACGCATTAACCTGCTTTCTGTCGGCTTATTGAAGTGCGCATGTTTAATAGGTGACAATAACCCACAAACTTAGAGCAGATTTAAATGCATCCAGACAGAGCATTTTGCATGAAATAAGGTATATATCACAAACGCAGACTCTTTTAAGACCCAGAAAATTCTCATCTCATGCAGCAGAAGTAGAGGTTCAGACAAAAATGCTGCATCTGTAACTCCATGAGGGATAATATGAGCTGTTAATCTCCCACTGACACGGTTGCATGCTTTATTTAACATCACAACTGACGTAACATTTGAAAAACTATGATTTTTAAAGTCAGATACGACTTTTTTTTTTTTTTACATCACTACAAGGAAATAACCCGGTTTATTAATAGTCATGTAAACATGGTTTAATTGCATTGTCAGTTTACTGGTCTGCATGTAAATGGGGAAAACTGGTTATTTCATAAGCTGATATTTTTGATTTATCAGTTTACTGTTGTGCATGTTAACACACCCATCGAATTTCAAAAATGTTAGCAAAAGGTTAAGATCCTCACCAGACCACCTCGCCGACATTTGAGGAGATGAGGTAGCGGATGAATTGTTTCATGTTATTGTAAATGGCTCGCCCCTCTTCCACAGCAGCCACGATGGTAGCAAAGTTATCATCAGCAAGGACCATCTCTGAAGCGGTCTTAGCCACCGCTGTGCCTGACCCCATAGCAATGCCAATCTCAGCCTTTTTCAGAGCAGGTGCATCGTTCACACCATCTCCAGTCTGCGGGAATGAACACAGGAGGCAAGTCAGTGGCGGGAGAAGGATTGTAACAATATAAACCATCTCCAAGAAATTCTTCCTCCATCTTTAAAATCATTTAATATAGAATTTTTACATTAATATACACAACTGTTAAAAAGTTTGAGGTCAATGATTTTTCTTTTTTAAAAGAAATACTTTTATTCAGAAAGGATGCATTAAAATGTTAAAAAAATGACCGTAAAGGCATTCATAGGGTTAAAAGATTTCCATTTCAAATAAATGCTGTTGATTCCTAGCCTGGATGCCAGCCGAACTTAGCCGCGCCCACAATTTTTTTATGTCGGGCAGTTCGGTCTGGCCTCGATCCATAGAGGAGTTATTATCCCCGAACAGAAACTGTTCGGACCAATGAAATCATCAGGGCGGGCTTTAGACGATGACGGACAGATGATCAACAGTAACGTAATCATGCACGTCATCAAAGGGGCTTGGATTATATTTGTTCAAATCCTAAACGGAGAGCTTGTTTGTATATGCATTCATCTTCACAATTTCTCTCAGAAATGATGATCATGGGTAAGTACTCTGTGTATCATTAAATTTTGTTATTTTTTTTACAACACGGGCAACGATCATGTATTCCAGCCTGATTTCAGCTCGCGTGCAGACAGGGTTGCCAAGTTTTTACAACAAAACCCGCCAACTACTAGCCCTAAACAATAGCTTCTCGGGGGGTTCTCCAGGGGAAAAATGGTGTTTGGGGGGTAAAATGTGTTATTTTGACAAGATTGCCTGCTAAAATTCACACTCATGGGTCTATATATCACATAATAGTCGCTTCAACCCACGGACATAGAAAACAACGGAAAAAACGCGGACTTGGCAACACAGTGCAGTTGAGCTCTGTCTGTTGACATTTGACAACGTGTTGCTTCGTTGCTCTGATTGGTTGTAGGTCTATCCAATTGAGGTCTTTCCTGGTTTGGTTGTAACGCCCCATAATTACAGCCCAATGGAGCAGTTTCAGACTCATATTCTGAATAGAATTGAGTAGGACCACGTCAGGCTAGTTGATTCCATTAATTCTGAAATGATTTTATTAATCAAAAAATCCGGAGCAAATGTATCACGGTTTTCACAAATATATTTACAACTGTTCAACATTGATAAGAAATGTTTCTTGATCAGGATCATGTGACTGAAGACTAGAGTGAAAACTAAGCATTAATATTTCACAATATTAGCCTTGGTTAGCAGAAGAGATTTCTTTCAAAAACATTTTAACCCCCAAACCTTTGATCAAAAGCATATATAAAATCATTCAGTGAGCATTTGTTCGGATTTCACAAATCTAATTTACCATGGCAGTGATCTCATCGTAGGACTGCAGGAACTCCACTATCTTGGATTTGTGAGACGGCTCGACGCGGGCAAAGCAACGGGCAGTGATCACCGCCTCGCGCTGGGCGACAGCAGACAGGTCGTCAAACTCTCGGCCAGTGTAGGCCATGCGCGAGACATCGTCATCCTCGCCGAAGATGCCGATGCGCCTGCAGATGGCGACAGCTGTGCCCTTGTTGTCGCCGGTGATCATGATGACTCGAATGCCTGCTTGACGGCAAAGTTTGATGGAAGCTGCCACCTCTGCTCTGGGCGGGTCCAACATGCCCACGCATCCCACAAATGTCAGGTCCGTCTAAATGACAGAAAGCAATTATAATAAGTGACAAATATTAAAAAATAATAATAAAAATAAATCAGCTTATACACACACATACATGCACATTTTATTGTGTATGTTGTATCAACACCTCACCTCATACTCAATGAACCGGGTTGAGTCCTCCAGTACAAGGCTCTCTTTGCTCAATGGGTTGTCTCGGGTGGCCAGAGCCAGACAGCGTAGCGTGTCACGTCCTGTCCCATACTCACGGATCACAGACATGATCTTCTCTTTAATCCCTGCTGTCAGGGGAACTTTATTCCCACCCACTCGGATGTGCGTGCATCTGTCAATCACTCCCTCTGGAGCACCCTGCACCCAGAAATAAAGAGTTTAAGGAAGCTACGAGCCGCAACACCTTTCATACGTGAAGTATGAAACGGATAAATGAAACACTGGAGGGCTAAAGTCTCCCTGAAAAACATGACGCTACCTTAACAAACATCTTGCCAATGGATGAGCGAGCTTTGTTGGGAGTACAGTACACTGACATGGACTTTCTGTCTCGGGAGAACTCCAGAGTGAATTCTTTCTTCATCAGCTGCTTGATGACCTGAGACAAAGGAGGAAAGAATCCAACTAATTACTCAGAGACGAAAGCTGCCATTACATCAAATGCAGATAACCAATTTGGAAATTAATGTGGGCTTCCACAACCACACGACCCACTAGGGTTGCTACCAACTCATAATCTGCGGTTGGAAAGGTCTGACATACCGAGTTGCAAGCGTTCGCCCTCTCGACCTTGGAAAGGCCTTTCAGTTCTGTGTCGAACACGTTCATTTTCTCCACCAGACAGGTCAGAGCAGTCTCTGTGGCTTCTCCCACCTTTTCGAACACACCTTTGGCCTGACATAGACAGAAATGACATGCTGTTTGATAATTCAACCCAAGCACTAGAGATCCACTGCTATAAATATTCTGAGTGTTTTTCATGTTATATAATATAATAAATGGCCAATGTTAAAATTCTTTATTTTGGGCAAATTATAAAAAAGGCTAAAAACTAATTTTAATGCTTCAAGTGATACACAGCAGGAAAAACAGATATTGTGAGATTTGCAAAACATTACTAATTACTAATTACTAATTAATCATTAATTAATTCTAAAATATTGCATACATATCTCACACATATTATACATGTAAAAATATAATTTATTAATTTATAAAATGGATAATAAAAACATGGGAACAAATTAAAATGGCATATCCAAGCAAATTGATTCATTAAGTGACATCTGTATGCTAGACGATATAGTTCCAGACATAAGTACCTGCGATTTCTGGATGAACAGGGGATGCTGCATTTACCAGAACATGTTAATAACTAACCTCGTTGTAATCTAGAGACGAGTCGTTGCACAGAGCACAGATGCTGGCCATTTCAACCAGAGCATCATACTGAGAGCATTGCACTGGTTTACCATCAAGAAACCTGGAATGGGCGAGAGAAAAAAACAACAAGAGGATTTAACAGCGGTGTCTCATGCACTTTGAAAAATCAGTGTGCACATGGAGAGTAAAACTCACACTTGTCCCTCAGGGGCATATGTGGAGCCAGTAATGGTGAACTCTTTGAGAGAGCAGCTGTTTCCATTTGCCTGATCAACAATGAACATCTGGAACAAAAAAGAAACAAATTAAAATCTTTACCAGCAGGTGGCAGGCCAACCCGCCACGGATGATCTCTGATGTTAAAAAGCACCTCATGAAAATATCCCTACTCCACCTGACCTGGATATACCAGCGCTACAGATGTAAACACTTTACATGACATTCACTTAAAAATCCCTGAGTTCAGAGGGGCTTTAAAACCCTGCCAAACCCCCCAAAACATAGACAACTGAGAATTAAGGATATTTTTAAGCACAAAAGACAATCAGATCCCTCAATACAAAGAAGGAAGGAAGGAAGAGAAGAGAATAAAAGAGATGAGAGCGAGTGGGATGATAAAGTGGAACGGCGTTCCTGCTGTAGTGCTAAAACCCAGTGGACAACAGCCGAAAGAGTGTGTGGGAGAGAAAGAGATGGGCACTAGTCTCTAAGGCGCTAGGCACTAAGAAGAAAGACATGATTAGCTGAAAGTGCTTTTAGTTTTAGTTCAAACAAAAATGAAAATGCTGTCGTTAATTCCTTACCCTCATGTCGTTCCAAACCTCTAAGACTTTCGTTCATCTTCGGAACACAAAGATCTTTCTAATGAAATCTGAGAACTTTCTGTTCCTCCATTGACAGCTACGCAACAACCACTTTCAAGCCCCAGAAAGGTAAACGACATCATACTAATAATCTAAGTGCTTTCTTTGTGCAAAAAAATTATCTATCCATCATTATAATTATATACAAGTATAAACAAAGTGGTAAATGATGTCCATCCATCATTATAAGTATATACAAGTATAAAAAAAGTGGTAAATAATGTTTTTGCGTGCAGACAAAGCACTTGCGTTAAACCACTGGAGTCACATGGATTACTTTAATGATGTCTTCATTACCATCCTGGGGCTTGAAAGTGGTAGTTGCGTAGGCTGTCAAAGAAGGGACAGAAAGCTCAAAGATTTCAACAAAAACATCTTGAGAAAAAAACATTTGTTTTCCGAAGATGAACAAAAGTCTCACGTGTAATTAATGACAAAAGTTAAATTTTTGGGTGAATTAATCCTTTTTAAACATGAAATGTATGATATTAGTCTTTTTTTTTAAAAAAAGGGGATAAAAAAACTAAACCAAAATTAACACTTCCTGAAGAAAAAGCTATTGGTGCATGAAGGGGCAAAACATGCCGACATTCTTATGTCTTGAGTGATTACCAATGGGTTGCACTTGCTTGCTATTCAGCATGTTTCCATGCACTTTTTTAAATGAATAAGTCCCTGACTTATAAATGTAGAAAGGTCATTTCTCTAGTTAAGATTAAGTCAGTAATGAATCACTGATGATTCATTGAAAATAACCGAATCAAAAGAACAATTTGATAGCAAATCAAAAAAATTATGTGGCTTTTAGCCACATTTTAGCAATAACGAGTTTTGCTGGTTATGAATCAGTGAATCAATCAATGATTTAGATCACCAATGTCACGTGATTTCAGCAGTTTGACCCGCGATCAATCATGAATCAATACGCTGATTCATAACCGTTTGAATCTTTATTCAAAGGTCTTAAGGGTGTGGAACGACATTATAGGGTGATTCATTAATGACATCAATTTCATTTTTCGGTGAACTAACCCTTTAATTAAGGGGAAAACAATATACCAGTATTGGCGATAACCATTATATTTAAAATTAACAGTACACATGATAATATGATATGAAAATAATCCAACACCAGTACCTGGTTGAAATCCCAAAAGTACAAAAGGGGGCGGTTATGCACCTTAGCACTGCCATCTGTCATTGAGCAGAAGATGAAGCGACTACCGTGCACAATCATGCTGTCCAATAAAACAGAGGAACGCATCTACCCACACTCCAAAAAAAATAAACTCTCCAGAGTGGATGTTTTTTGGGATTTAGAGAAAATAACTCGTTAGACACACTAGACTGCAGGACTTGCCAATCAACATGAGCGCAAAATCAGCGACCTGTTCGCCCACCTCCCCGTCCATCATCCTGCAAATGATAAACAGGCATTGTGCTCTCAGCATCAATATCAAAAATCCAAACTGGTCCAACCACTAAATATGATCCTTTAACTGCACCTCAATGAAGCACAAGATTAGAGGCATCATTCGTGTCTATAGCGGAAAAGGTGCAGGACGATTTATCCGTTTAATACGGGTACAAGTTTAATACTTAAAGAGTTAGGGTTAACAAGATTACATTCCTTCTGTTGAAACACTGCTAATTTTAGAAGCACCATTCCCATATAGTATTATTTTAGACAGCCAGGGCAATCGGGACATTTAAGGTAAGTTATTTTGTTTTAGCCACATCCTGAACATTCAATGTATAAATCAAACATAATATTAAAATCAATATATTAAAAAGAAAAGCAAGCCTGGTACTAAATTTAACTTTTACACATGCAAAAATGATCGAAATCTGTAGCGCTGCACATTCGGCTTTCATGCTTGTACTGTACAGCCTACAGCAAAGCCGCTGCTGTGGATCACAGGCAGATATCTCTCTCTCACACACACACGCAGACACAAGGTCAGTTATGCAACACTACTGCAAGTAACTGACTACCGCATACTGATCAGCTCTTGCAGTCAAGGTGGAGAAGTACAGATGAGGAGGGTGACGAAAGATGAGAGGAGAAGTATACAGGGACACGATGAAGAGGAAGAAAGAAATAAACCATGTCGTCCTTTAAAATGAATCCTGTCAAACAGGGAAACAATATAAAAGGAAATACAGAGGCAACCTGGGGTGGTCTGACACAAGGTCATGAGAAACTAAGATAAAACTAAATAAAACTATTAATCATGGCAATATCAAAGCTGCAGATTAACAGCTTTCCCACGACTTTTATTTGGGGCCAAGTTACGTACTAGTGCTAAATCAATACCATCATGAATGTAATTTTTATTCATGAGCCAATTGTCTATGCAGTAACATCACTCTCGCTTCTTGGCTGAACCCCAGCCCGCACATTTCTAAACAATAACACACTCACTATTGCCAAGGAAAGAAATTATGGGCTAAACAGAATTCGCAATAGCCAGGGTTGTAAGTTATCGTTTCCTCTTTGATAAGCCCTGAAGCTGCTCACTAAAGCTCACTTCAATTATGTATAATATTCCCAACATTCTCACCCTGCAAACAGACATCTGGTTGGTGGTAAGTGTGCCGGTCTTATCAGAGCAGATGACGGAGGTGCAGCCCAGGGTCTCCACCGAGGGCAGAGAGCGTACAATGGCGTTTTTCTTGGCCATGCGACGGGTACCCAGAGCCAGGCAGGTGGTGATGACGGCGGGCAGGCCTTCGGGGATGGCAGCCACAGCCAGCGCGACGGCGATCTTGAAGTAGTATACGGCCCCGCGGATCCACGAGCCTCCGTGAACTGGATCGTTGAAGTGTCCAATGTTGATGATCCACACTGCAATGCAGATGAGCGAGATGACCTTGGACAGCTGCTGGCCGAACTCGTCCAGTTTCTGTTGCAGTGGTGTGCGTTCCTGCTCCGTGGACGCCATCTCATCACGGATCTTGCCAATCTCGGTGTTCACACCAGTGGCGATCACTACGCCCACAGCTTTGCCTGCGGCAATGTTGGTACCCTGTAAACATGAAGTCAAGGTAGAGTTTTAAAATTAGGATCATATTCAAATAAAAATAAAATCTAAAATCCCCTTTAAAGCTACACTATGTAACTTTTCCATTCGCTAGAGGTCGCCTATTCAAAACAAATGCGTAGTTTGATGACGCCAAGTTTGAGCTCAGAATCTTGGGACATGTGGTTTTCACATCACAGCCGGTGGAAAAGAATCAGGCTAGGCCTCGTTCTCATGGCAGAAATAATGTTCATGAATGTGATTATTAACGTTACTGTAGTATGAAGCAGAGCAGAAACAAATGTTGAGGGAGCTGAGCAAGGGAGCTAGAGTGATTGTTACGCAAACACGAATCGCAAGTAGCAGGACTTTTATGACGGGACAGCGCCATTTCCGCTTCTCCGGTCATGAGTACGAGGGAACGCAGCTCTGTTTATCATATTAGATATATTTAAGTGTGTTTGAAATGATGTTATGACGTTACTCTGTGCGGCTGCTGTGACACTTGTTGCACACTGCTAAGAGTAAAGCGCTTCAGCCAAATAAAACCGAGGGTCACGCATATATGACGCAATTGACAGGCGACTCCCCCAGACTCCTGGCTCCTTGGTTAAAATTGCAATTTTCTTACAATTTAAAAATAGTTGGAAACATTTGGGATATTGTAAGAACTCAACTGAAAAAAAAAATATAACACTGGCCTTGTGTTTTTTTGGATATTTTACTGCAAAAATACTACATAGCGCACCTTTAAGTTTACTAGTGATCTCTTAAAGTTTAGAATATTGGTTCTAAATCATGCAAATTAGGATGCAAGATATTAGCACCATTTTGGTTATCGAACAAAGTTCAAGCTTTTTTTCTTTTCTTTTTTTTTTAAATCGATCAGAAAATCAACCAATATAAAATATTTCACTGTGCATGCCCATTTCCTCTTTTTACATTTAGATTATCTTTGCCATAATTTAATACTTACTGTTAAATGTAACTTAACATCTTAAAATACTGTATTGTAATGTTGTGTTTCCTAAATTACCTTGCAGCATTTAAAAGCACATGAGTTATATTTTACTTTAGTTATATATTTATTTAAACAAAATACATTTGAATATTGTCCATTATCAGACATAACATGAAAATAACTAACTACTGACTTTATTGTTTTTTAACAATAATTTTAATTTAATTTAATAATAATAAATTCCTAATACAAATCTGTACAAAACTAATAATACAATTCTTTCAAGAACATTTTGGTGGTTGTGTGCTTACATATTACATATCTGTTTAAATATTACAGATAATATACAATTATACATTATGACTTGTACTACCGTTGAAATGTTAGTGGGTAAGTAAGATAAAAAAAGATATTAATACTTAGTAATAAATACTCAATAATATTCAGCAAGGATGCACATTGTTCTTTGAACTTTCTATTAATTAAAGAACCCTGAAAAAAAGGATAATTTTTCACAAATTAAGTGGTTTTCAACATTAAAATAGTCAAGAAAAAAGTTTTGTGAGCACCAAATCAGAATATTAGAATGATTTTGAAGGATCATGTGACGCTGAAGACTGATATTAATTTTAAAATATATTAAAATACAAAACAGTTATTTTAAATTAATACAACTAAAATATTACTGTATTATCAGGCACCACAAATAATATGCTGACAGCCTAGGTCTGACTTACAGAGAAGAGCATGTTCTTCTTGTCCTGGTTCACAGCACGAGGGTCAGGGACAGGGTCTGTATGCTTGATTACCGACACAGATTCTCCTGCGAAGAGAAAATACAGATGACAAGTTGGTGAAATCAAACTTCTAGTACTACTTGACTGCCCTCAAAGACTTATACATTATGATCCGTTTTGCAGTTCATCGGTGCATTTATGTAATTGCTTTAACGGTTCAGTTCTGGCCAGGATGGCAAAGAATCCCCACAAAAAAAAAAAAACAGCCATGGATGGGGCAGCTAAAAGATGAGGAAAAGTCAAACAGGCCGTTACCAATTAAGGCAGTGAAGCAAGTCCTGACTCCTACAAGAGAGCTTCCTTTCTGTCTTTTTAGCCCCTAACTGGACTGCAGAAACTGAGCACGGCTGACCTCCCTTTAAAATAAGCGGGACTGAACCTTCCCTGGAAAAAAATACGTAATTTTTCCACCTCATATCAACTACTGAACTGACTTTATAAGGTGGCTTACTAAATCTTTAAAATCACATCCGCAATAGAATCTATATTTAACTGTGGTTTTGTGATGAGATAAAAGGGAGCTGTAACATTACACAAATACAAAAAAAAAAAAAAAAAATGGACAAAATATCTTTCTTTGTGATGTCAGTCCTGTGTAGAAAAATACTGAACTGCGGATATTTAATGTATAAGGTCATCTTTTCTATCGGTATTAAGAAATGGGCACAAAGAACAACAAACAGTATTTGGACTCCATTTGCTTCCTTTAATGTGCACGTGAACCCAGTAGAGTGGAAATGCAAGCACACAAAGTGCTTGCAAAATTTCATCCTTTCTTGTGTAATAAAGTTCATGTTCGGTGAACTGTGGCCAGTAAATTAGCATAACAAAAGATGTTTGACCACAATATCATAAATTAACCTCTTGGCACAATACAAACTAAGTAGTCTATATTAGTCTATATTGTAGATTTGTAGAGATTTTAGCCTTCTGAATGTATTTTGTTATACGGGATTCATTATTAAGAACAGAATCCCTAGACTGTGACATATCCTGTTGCTGATAACATGTCCATAAGTAATATGTAGTTTTCCTTCCTCAACACCTAGTATGACATTTAAAACCTGAACATTTAAAAGGACAAATTGGGGTAATGCCATTGTTCTCACCTGTTAGAATGGACTGGTCCACCCTCAGGGTCGTTGACTTGATTGAAGTCAAGCGAATGTCAGCAGGAACTTTGTCACCCACTGAAAGGAAGCAAAACATGCTGTTAGATAGAGATAAATCCAGAGCTCGAAATAAGCAAGGCAACCCAAAACAACACCGTCATGCCATTCCAAATTTATAAGAACATAATTGAACTGCAATAAGAGAGCAGGAACAATTCAGGAAAAAGGACTTGGATCCCTTTAACAATTTTAAAAGATGTTTGTAAGCCACAGTGCCAAGTTGAAACCATGAACCAACAAGAAAGCATCTTTGAATCTCAAGTATCGTCTCAGTGGCTTGGCAATTGACGATAATGGATTGTGCTTTCAAGGGATGAAACGAAAGCCAAAAATACATCACTCATCTAAAAATAAAAGCGTGCAAACCATGTTATCGTGGGTTGGTTGGGTTAAATTTCAACAGTTTTCTCAGAAACCTTTTAAGGCGCACCAGCTAAGTTCATAAGCAAGCTTTACATAACCAAATTTTTAAGGATTATTGCAATGCTTTATCTCATCCTGTCCTTTTTTAGACACATAGGAGGACCATCTCGATATCTTCAGATAAAACCGGCACTGAAGAGGTTAATGTACAGTATCAGCCGCTTTGAAATATTACGGTTTGACTTTGACGTAGACAAAAATAGACTCTGCTTCATTCTTTCCACACAGAGGGGGGTTTAGTAATTGCTACTAGGAAGAGAGCAAATGTAAATACCGTAATCTTTTCTAAACAAATCTCTTAATGAATAAGGCTATGGATGCCTGAGAACGCTTAAAGACTTGACATTTATTAGTCATTTGAGATGGCGTCTGTTTAAATCCGCCTGATGTGTAAATCGAGTTTATGAAAGAGTGGGCAATGACGAAGAATCTTTTCACAGGATGTTCTGGGTGGAAAGAACTTCAAATAACCTGAGGATACGGTGCTAGATGCTTTGCCTTTTCTGGACTTTCTGGAAGTTGTTTTTTTTTTTTTTACCAGCATGCAAGTGCACCGATAGCCCTCTATGCACTTTTTAATGGAGTGGGGGACACAACGCAGCTCCTAAAATGGAAAAGCTATTCTGATATGAACTATGGTGGATGGTCAAGCTAACACCCAATATAAACAGATTTTGTTTGAGATGAGACCGTTAGTCCATAGAATGTATATGGATAGGTTTAAGATCCTTCAAACTATATATTAGTTTACATATACAGCCCATATATTACGTTTTGCTATTAAACATGCTTTATTAGATTTATTAAGCACACCACGCTTAGTGAAGGGCAATCAATGAAGAGCACCCTATGGGGGCTCGACATAAAAAAATTAAATAAATAAAAATGTTCTATGATCCAATTTCATATAATACACATTTAAAATGCCCGAAACCAAACTAAAGAATGTGGTACACAATCCCAATATATAGCTCAAGTTAGAAAAAGGTCATATAACAAGGGTAACCTACTTTAGGTAGACAAGGAGAGAGTCTTATAATAATAGATCATAGAAAAATCCTTTTTGGACCACCTAATATTATTCTAATAAAACTTGTTAATGACAAGAGTTAAAGTTAAAAATTGCACAAGCCTCGGGCATTTTAATTAAAATAATGCTCAGAAAACATCTTCAAAGTCCTGCTATGCTTTAAAGATTAGAGTTATTATCGAACCCTTGATCATTTCATCCAACAATACTCAGAAAATCAAGTACCAACCCAAAACACTAATCAGGGTCACATTCACTAAATCAAGGTGGTGAAGAAGCTAAAAGAGCATGTGGTTGTGTCATATTGGCTGCTAATGGGTGGTTAAAATTATTTCCTCTTCCTGAGTAACAACAAGGCCTTATTTAACTATAAAAAACAAAAACAACAAAAACGTTAAAATGACTGTAAACCATGTTGCTGTTTTAATGCCACAGTTTGTGCTAGATGCATTCATCTTTGGGTGATCAAGCAAAAAGAACAGAAAGAGAGTCTACTGTGAAATACGGTCATATAAATTACAGATGACTTAAAAGCAGCCTTTATGGTGCTAGCTATGTTTATAGCACATTGCTATGCAGTTGCTATGGTGTTATGGGTGGTTGAGAGGTAGTCATGTCAAAAGGAGCCCACCCCCAAGTCACTATGATATTCTGGTCACTAGGTATAAATCTAGATTGAAAAGTCCAGAGATGGAGTCCTAGATGGAGAAGTACTTTTCCCAGTTCCCCCTGACTAAAACGCACGTTTGTGCTCTTTTAACTGAAAGCAACTTTTTTTTGTCTCAATGCATTTTTTATAAAGTACGCTTATAAAAGCTACCTAAATGCCCTAATTGAACTAAGGCCTAATCCTGGATTAATCTAAGCCCATTCTCTGAAACCGGGATTTTAAAATAATCAAATTAAACACATCTCTTCCGCTGGAACTAGACTCGTGTACGACCATTGGAGGATGGACGGATGGGCTTCAAAATCTAGGGTACGATTCACTCGCATCATAAAGCTTAGAAGAGCCAGGATATTCTTTTTTTTTTTTAAATACACGTAGGGTGGCTTGTTGAGGGTGAGTATTTTTTGGGTGAACTGACCCTTTAAATCACCATCATGCTGTTCCAGACCCGCAGGACCCTTGTTCATCTTCAGAACACAAAGATATTTTTGTTGAAATCTGATGGCTCAGAAAGGCCTCCATTGGCAACAATGACATTTCCTCTCTCAAGACACATTAAGGCACTAAAGACGTCGTTACAAAATCCATCTCACTAGTGGTTCTACAGTAATGTTGTGAAGCGATGAGAATAGTTTTTGTGCACAAAAAAAAAACAATATAGCCATGGCCAATTTCAAAACACCACTTCCTGAAGCTTTGGAGCTTGTTGAATCAGAGTATCGATTCATGATTCGCTGATTCATAGCGATTCAAACCTTCATGAAGCAGTGTTTTGAAATCAGCCATAACTATAAGTCGTTATTTAGTTTTTCACAAAAACTATTCTTGTCACTTCATAAAATTATTGTACAGCCACTGTAGTGAGATGGACATGTAACGACATCTTTAGTGCCTTTTATGGGTCTTGAGAGAGAAATGTCATTGTTGCCAAAGGAGACCTTTCTGAGCCATCAGATTTCAACAAAAATATCTTTGTGTCCCGAAGATGAACAAGGGTCTTACGGGTGTCAAACGACATGAGGGTAAGTAATTAATGACAGAATTTTCATTTTTAGATGAACTAACCCTTTAAGTGATTTCAAAAAAAATAATATATAAATACAGGTCCTTCTCAAAAAATGTGCATATTGTGATAAAAGTTCATTATTTTCCGTAATGATAAAAATTCAACTTTCATATATTTTAGATTCATTGCACACCAACTGAAATATTTCAGGTCTTTTATTGTTTTAATACTGATGATTTTGGCATACAGCTCATGAAAACCCAAAATTCATCTCTCAAAATTTGCATATCATGAAAAGGTTCTCTAAACGAGCTATTAACCTAATCATCTGAATCAACTAATTAACTCTAAACACCTGCAAAAGTTTCCTGAGGCTTTTAAAAACTCCCAGCCTGGTTCATTACTCAAAACCACAATTATGGGTAAGACTGCAGACCTGACTGCTGTCCAGAAGACCATCATTGACACCCTCAAGCGAGAGGGTAAGACACAGAAAGAAATGTCTGAACGAATAGGCTGTTCCCAGAGTGCTGTATCAAGGCTAGGCATGTGCCGATATCAATTTTTCATGTTGGGATTAATTGCTGACGTTTTATCACGGTATACGATATCACGATATTGAAATAAGTTGCAAAAAAAGTGTTGCCATAGCATAACAGCTTTAAGAACTATTTTAGTATAACTGAATGTTTAAATGCAATAATGCACCAAAAATATATACAGCTCTGGAAAAAAAATTAAGAGAAATCAATGTTAAGTGGTCTCTTGATTTTTTTCAGAGCTGTAAAAGAACAATTTTCAAACTGATTAAAGTGCAAAAGAATTAGGCTATAAAGAACAACAGGTAACAAATTACAATAAGGTCTCATTATTTAATGCATTAACGAAGACTGAGCAATAGCTACATTTGTTACAGAAAGTATAATGTTTTTGGTAATGTTAGTTAAGAAATACTGATCATTGTTAGTTTTATCTTAGGTCCATTAAAAATGTTATTTTGATTTTAATGTTATTAAACAGTAACTAAGAAATTAACATTACTTAGAATAATTAATTCTTTATGAGTATTTTTCATTGTTAGTTTGATAATAATGAATTAACATGTTAACTAATGAAGTCGTATGTCTCAAAGTTTTATTGAACAATAAATAATTAGAACAGTTCTAATTATTAGGGCATGTTGTAGTCCAGATTAAAACATAAAAATGTTTAAGCTTGAAAATAAATAGCCTATTAAGCCTTTAAGTATTAAGTATTTGGTGCTGTGATGAACAACATTGAGATTACAAAAAACGAATGGCCGTTTTAAAAACTCCTTCACTAGCACGGATGCTTTCGTTTGCGGGGTTTCCGGGGTAACAGCTGCGTTCTGCCGTTCCATCAGTTCTGCCCTCTGCTGTCACCGAGCAGCACTTCAGCAGCGTGTCTCCTTCACTCGTTCAGTCATGTGCAAACGCACGTTGGGCTTTTTTACATCTGAGCGTGTCCATTTGACGCAGAACAGTGGTGTTGAGCATTTATACAGTTGATGGGCAAAGTATTCTTGAGTGCATTATAAAAATGTTCCACAAAAATTGTTAATACACTATTGTTTACAATTTTTTAATGTGCCCACGATAACAATATCGTGCATATTCATTATCGTGATAAATCGCATTATCGAAAATCGGCACATGTCTAATCAAGGCACCTCAGTGGGAAGTCTGTGGGAAGGAAAAAGTGTGGCAAAAAACGCTGCACAACGAGAAGAGGTGACCGGACCCTGAGGAAGATTGTGGAGAAGGACCGATTCCAGACCTTGGGGGACCTGCGGAAGCAGTGGACTGAGTCTGGAGTAGAAAAATCCAGAGCCACCGTGCACAGGCGTGTGCAAGAAATGGGCTACAGGTGCCGCATTTCCCAGGTCAAGCCACTTTTGAACCAGAAACAGCGGCAGAAGCGCCTGACCTGGGCTACAGAGAAGCAGCACTGGACTGTTGCTCAAATTTTGCATGTCATTGGGAAATCAAGGTGCCAGAGTCTGGAGGAAGGCTGGGGAGAAGGAAAGCCCAAAATGCCTGAAGTCCAGTGTCAAGTACCCACAGTCAGTGATGGTCTCGGGTGCCATGTCAGCTGCTGGTGTTGGTCCACTGTGTTTTATCAAGGGCAGGGTCAATTCAGCTAGCTATCAGGAGATTTTGGAGCACTTCCTGCTTCCATCTGCTGAAAAGCTTTATGGAGATGAAGATTTCGTTTTTCAGCTCGACCTGGCACCCGCTCACAGTGCCAAAACCACTGGTAAATGGTTTACTGACCATGGTATTACTGTGCTCAATTGGCCTGCCAACTCTCCTGACCTGAACCCCATAGAGAATCTGTGGGATATTGTGAAGAGAAAGTTGAGAGACGCAAGACCCAACACTCTGGATGAGCTTAAGGCCGCTATCGAAGCATCCTGGGCCTCCATAACACCTCAGCAGTGCCACAGGCTGATCGCCTCCATGCCACGCCGCACTGAAGCAGTCATTTCTGCAAAAGGATTCCCGACCAAGTATTGAGTGCATAACTGAACAATTATTTTGAAGGTTGACTTTTTTTGTATTAAAAACACTTTTCTTTTATTGGTTGGATGAAATATGCTAATTTTTTGAGATAGGAATTTGGGGTTTTCATGAGCTGTATGCCAAAATCATCAGTATTAAAACAAAAAAAAAACTGAAATATTTCAGTTGGTGTGCAATGAATCTAAAATATATTAAAGTTTATCATTACGTTATGGATTGTGACATTATGGATACATTATGATCCCTTTTTCAAAGGAACACATTAACAGTTACTCGTGTTGTCCCGCATTGCCTTTGGCTGGTGTGCACAAAAAAGCACCCCTTTCCAAGCAGTCTCAATTGGCTGGGCTCCCCTGGGAGCGTTTCCTGAACGAACTGACAGCGAGAGGCTGCAAGTGCAGTGACGACCCGAGCACGTAAACACACTGGGCCGGATATACTCTGTCTTGCGGACAACTTGTCCTCTAACAGCTTGTTCCCACTGCTGCCGACGGGACTGAACCGATGCCTGCTAAGGACAGCAAGAGAGGACAAAGAGCAGAACACCTCCCCTTTAAACACAAGACAAGAGAGAGCGGCCATCTGGCTCGCTGATTATTTATCTCATCAAATCTGATCAACTCTTAACTGCACATCCTGTCTCTGTTCCTTCATTCACTCGCTCGCCCTCTCTACTCGGACAGGGTGGTCGGTTAGACCACAGGCTTGCTGATAGGTAATGTTGCAGAGTTTTACGTACAATGAAACTCCATCAGAGCAGTCGCAGAGCAGCCTTGATTTAGTACTTCTGAGGACAATTCCCATGAGTCTGAGCCATAACCATAGCAAAGGAAACAATCTTGGTTCATTAGCAGAGAGGCACAGTCAATTTGGAAGCTGGAGGATTGCAAAAAAAGTGCGTCACTGGGGGGGGTGAGGACGACGACAGCATTAATTCTTGAACAGGAAGTCACACATACATTTAAAACCGCAAAAGCCCGTCTACACTGGCTGCTTGTCACTTTCTCCCAGGCATGATCAGCAAGCATTCACACTGCAGCGGTTAGAATGTGACAAAGGCAATTAGTTAATGTTCCTAATGTTTTCCCTTTTTTGATTTCTCAAGTGGCTTGCATCAGCATTATGCGTCACTGTATTCCTTGTCTACATTTGTCTCCATCCCCCAGCATCCTCTTGCAACTAGTCTATTTACTGTCTAGCCTAGTTATTTTCTTGGTGTTAACTACAATTTGAGAAAATGGTGACTTCACATGTATGCGTATAATGTGTTCAGTCTATAGGCCTGTAGTTTTTCCTTTACAAATTGACATCGCCAACTACTGGGGCCTGGCATGCACAAGAAACAAACAGTTTTTCTGTAGATC